>NW_027526391.1:0-129293 GCF_048455015.1 Haemaphysalis longicornis
CCCATAAATATAGCCTGAAATAACGATGTATTATGGTTTCAAGCGCACGTATACACTACTTGCTGGTTCTGTTTCTTTTTGTTGTTGTTGTTGTTTATAAATTGAATGCTTTCGGGCTGAACGGCGTCCCCGCCGTAAACTTGCCACACTCGCCCCTATCTCCCGCACTGCACACATGCTCCATTCGATATTAGAATTTACTCGCCGACTACGCCCTCGGATCATTAGTCCCCTCCGCACACACAATTTCGTCACCCCTCACAAGTTGTAAGCGTTCTTCTGGTGGTGTCGTTATGCGGGACGCCCCTGACGACAAGGTCGAGAACGACCATGCCGTAGTAACAAAACTCGAAAAAATCTCAACGCAGTCAAAACAGACGATATGGCGAGTGATGGGAACAATCGAGGGGGAGGAGGAAGACATGCACTCAGCGTGTCGACACCAGTGAGGACCATTCATATGCAATGCAGAGACCAGCGACGCCTCTGTGTCATTCAGTCATTCAAGGGGCCGAGCACACTTGCGGAGAGCGACGCGTTTCCGCACGCATTTTTCCTCTCCAAAGCCGGTCGGTCCTGCAGCCTTCGTGCGTGCTCCTCACCGCTGCCGGACCGGTTTCCGGAGAGTGAAAACGCGAGCGGAAACGCGTCGCTCTCCGCACGTGTGCTCGGCCCTTCGGAAGTGAACCAAAGCCGCACGATCCTCTTCCAGCTGACGCTGTTCCCTACCAAGTTTTATTGGCGCCCATTTTGCTCCCGTGCCTTAAACGCTGCTGTCGCCGACCCTTTCCTTTCGCTTCATTTCGTTCTCCAGCCAGTGTCGTCCTATTCTTCCCGCTTTGGTTGGTTGGTTAACACCAGCGAAACGCTATCCGCATACACGGAAGTTCCAGGCTATTTCGCGCCCCGCGTTGCTCGGTCATATCAAATACACCCTCCCGCTCTCAAATCGACTTTTTTTCTCCGAACATTCCGCGTATGCAGTTCCGCAATTTGTGCAGTACCCATTGCTGCTGAAACCGCAGCAACGCGCTGCACGCACGCATCACGGATAATCAAAACGGGCACATCGGGTGGATCTCTCCTCTCCCGGCCCCCCCCCACGCGACTCCCACGTTCAATAAAAGCTCGTTTCTCCTCTCCCCAGCAACCGAGCTTGTCGCGGCAAATGCGCGTTATGTAATCAGCGCGGGGAATCGCGTATACATAACCACAGCCGACCAGAGTGGCCCGAGGCACGTTTCGCGGCCCGATGGATACGCGATACAATGCCGCGCGCGCGCGCGCGAGCAATCTATTGCACGTGAGCACGAAAAGCGCTACCCAAGGTTAGCGGTTTCAAGTTACGGCCGTCACACGCACGGCGTATATATATAACCGCACGCGAACCGCTGTTTCCGGGATGTCAGTGCCGCAGATAAGCCTTGGCCGTGACTCGCTCTCGTGCATACACGACCTTCTTCCAGCCGGGTTTCTGGCAGGCGCCTCGAGATTATCGCTTGCAAATTAATTGAATGATTGTTTCGCCCTGCAGCTGCCGATTGTACTCTACCAGCGGAAAGAAAGAGCGCTGAGCAGCGCGTGAGTATGGCGTGAAGAAAAATGCCGAAAAAATGCTTACCGTACGCCCACGCCCGTTCTTGATTGAGAGAACGCTGCTATATCACTTATTCACGTTTTCCCTCAGATATGCTAATGTTTCTTTCATTTTTGCTGAACAGTGTTGACAAGCATGCAGTACGCTACCAGACGCAGTGGTTTGGAGATGCTTTGCCTACATAAACATCTCGTACAAGAATTGCGTTAACTTTTTTTTGGACGGGCGGTTGCATCAAGGGACAGACAGACAGAGCAAAATTTCCGCGTGTAAGTAACCAAAGGAAGACTACCGGCTTTAATAAAAGTGGCCTATTTAGTAGCCCTATGCATAGTCATCCCCCACTACCTCACGAGAGCTGGGCAACAATTGTGACAACGATAGGGATGCCGCGATGTACTATTATGAGCAATATGAAAGGGAACACAGGAACGCGTAGAAAACACCCTCAGACCCAGCTATGCGTGATACGCAGCGGCCGCCGTCGGAAACAAAGTGGAAAGGGGGACGCTGTTCTAACAACTGTTCCCATGCCCGCCGTGCGTCTTATCGGCTGTCGAGCGATACTATATTATCGGCGAAATGACGCAAGCTGCCAACCGTTAGTGGAAGAGCGCCCTCCTTCCCCTTTGATTTTTCACAGCGCCATCGCGTATCGTCCCGAGCCTGTTTGATTGATTGTAGGGTTTAACGCGCCGACGCAACGCAGGCGATGAGGCGCGCCGTAGTGGAGGGCTCCGGATTAATTTTGACCACCTGGGATCTTTAACGTGCGCCGAAATCTCGTACACACGGGCGTTTTTGCTTTTCGCCTCCATCAGAAAAGCGGCCGCCGCGGCCGGGAATCGAACCCGCGACCTCGTGCTCAGCAGCGCAACGCCTTAGCCACTGAGCCACCGCGGCGGGTCCCGAGCCTGTTTCGAGGCTGTTTGCCACGCGTTCCTGTGTTCCCTTTCATATTGCTCATAATAGTACGTACGAACAGACAATTTTTGTTTCTTAAAAAGGGTGCACATAATTAATTTCCGTGATAATAAATAAAAAGCGGCGACGATTCAAATAACCACACCAATTCGCAATACGCTTTCCAATACGAAATAAAAAAAATGGCCGCGCATCTCCTCGTTCCGCTGCAAATGTCGACGAAGACGATAGTTTTCAGCCGCCCTGCCCCGTAACACCCTCTGCTACCCTCCCCCGACCACGCTCTTCCCCTTCCGTCTCGCTTCTCCCACGGCCACACGGTGGGGGTTAGCTCAAGTAAATTAAATTTTCCCGCCTTTGAGTGCTCCTGCGCCACCTCTTGGAGCCTTTCGCGACTATTGGAATGCATGCAACCACAACGTCGAGCCTCACGCGCGCCCCTTTTTGTATTTTTCGGTCAAGACATTGCGTTAAATACGCATTTGTATATTTGCTATCGCAAATACCAACAGCTCGTTTATTTTCAAATCAAAGACGCTGCCTAGTGCCACTTGCGCATTAATTTTTTTCCCCTCAAATATGTCTAATGCTTTCTTTTTGAGCAACAATGTTGACAAGTACCAAGCACGTTTCCAGATTTCGTAGCTCGTAAAGGTTTTGCTCATATAAACTTCTCGCTTCACAATTCTTTTTGGCCCGTTGCAGAATCGGGTACAGCCAGGCCAAATTTTTAAGCAGCCCAAGAAACACTATGGTATTTTAAAAACCGTAAAGTAGTCATAAAACGCGGTTCTAATGATTTTCTTCTTCCCGCAGACGAGGGGAAAGAAAAAAGCGCTGCTGAAAACGTCTCAACGTAGCGTTTTATTTCGCCGTGAAGGCCGAACTCTGCTTTTCCCATTCCCCAAGACACCAGTGCACCACTGCACGACATTGCGCGTGATCTGCGTTTTATGGTTTGCGTCTTATCTCAGCTCTCGCCAGCAGTTCGTTCAAATAAAAGACAGTCTAGATCGGTTGCTCCGAATTCTGGAGTTTTCCCAGGGGAGTGTGCTGGATCTTCTCTTATTTTTATTATTCATAAACGAACTACCAAATCGTGTCACTGTTCCAATAACGTTGCTTTGTGTTGTTTTATAGCACAATCGAGACTGATCATGACCAACTTAAGCAACAACCCTAAAAAAAAAAGCATTGGTGCGAAGAATGGCAAATGACTCGTACAAAAAGTAGTTCGTATGTCTTTACCTAGGAAGGAAGCACCTCTAGAAAATAACTACGAGATTTACGGTACTAGGCTGAAGCGCGTGCACAACTATAAATATATTGCGATATTAATTACGCCCGACGTTGGAAAAGGCTACCAGGCATAGCATTCCTTCTGATATCAAGCGCCCAGCTTACAAAACCCTAGTCAGGCCTATCACTGAACCTTCTAAAATTGTATGGGAACGTTACGCAGTCGAACTGCAATAAAATATCACAAATACAGGGGCCTAGCGCGATGATTATGATGATGATTATGATGATGAACAAACGTTTCTCATAGAGCAAAGGGGTAAGAGAATGGGTGTGGTCAGCCTTCTATGTCCAGGAGGCCGCGAGAAGACGCCGCCGTCCCCGCCCGGTCGACCAGCTTAGTGCGAGGTTTATTTTAAATAAATATTACCGGCATTATTCACCTACCCAACTTTGTAGAACAGCGGGCCTCGAAAGTTTGGAAATTAAGTCGAAGATTGAGCAACTGAAATTTCCTTCAGTTAATTCACAGTTTAAACTAAACTATTCAGGTTTTTTTCCAGGTTAACACGCAGGAACACTCCAGACATCGCCACAGCCGCATATATAACCCCTAGCCGCACGTGGCGACTGCTTTAAGTTCTGTTACTTCCCACGTGCTACCGAAGAGTGGAATATGCTGCCTGAGTCCACTTAAGTCATTTGAAGTAAATCTAAAACGGTTCTTTGACTAATTGTGCCGAATGTACTAGTGCTCCGTTTTTCAACGCGTGTGTGCTTATTGTTGGTCGCATGACGCTGTCATACTTGCAAGTGCAGGCTTCCACGGCGGTACTAAGTTCCGCCTCAAAGGGTCAATGCATCACGTGCTTTTCTGCGGGCGTGTATTTGGACTGCATGTGTGTTCTATTTTTTTATGCATAACGTCGAGCTGCTGCTCGCAACATCGAGAAATCTTTTTATGACCTTCGTAATTTACTATTTGCGTGGATACTTTTTGTGCTCCCATCCTGCAACTACGCATCTCTGGGTTAACAGTATTATAAATTAATGAATGGATAATTTTTAATGATTTAATGATTAATGCACCATACAGCCCTGTTTCACGTATACTGTCCTAACGGGTTTTCCGCCGTTTGCACGTGTGCGTGCGTTACAGTTGAACCTCGATTTAATGAAGTCACCGGACCCTCAAATTGTTTCGTTAAATCGGGACCTTCGCACAATCGAGAGAATGACAAATTTATTGCCTCGAGCCAAAGCTTGTGATTTTCGCCTGCGCGCCCTTTGTGAGCACACACTTCTCGTAGCTGGCCTGGGAAGTCAAAGCGTGCTCGACACCCTCGTGTGCCCCAGAAAAACCGCCTCAGAAGGTCGACGGCGTCCGTCAACTGGCTTGGTGAGGGCACGAGAGCTTCGACAGTATCCGGATCATCGCCTCTTCAGACTCCTCTTGTGCGCCGAAAACAAGCTGCACTATCTCCTCGCCGGCGTTCACGAAGTCGCCAAAGTCCTTATCTGCGGCCACCTCGTCACGCCAACCAAGCTCTTGCCAACAGCTCTGCGATGCCCCTTCCTGCTCTTGCGGGCTTGAGGAACCCGCAACACGAGCTAACAGCACACTGCCAGCTCGTGTGCTTGCAGCACGCTGCCAAACATTCTAGACGCCATAAATTTACTCTTTTTCTATGCATCCTTATTCCCGGAATGCTTCGTTAAATCGGGTTCGGCGAAGTTTGTTTCGTTATTTCGAGTTCGTAAAAGCATTCAGCCTATGGGCAACTACGGGAGGAATCCGAATTTGTTCGTTAAATCAGTAAATTCGTAAAATGGGTTTCAACTATACAGCTGCAGCTGCCAAAGGAGCGGGGCTTCGTGATAATGAAACCCTCTAGACACGATAACTGACCAACGTTACTAGATAGGTAGTAACGTTGATAGTGACAGCGTTAAAGGCGGACATGCTTCTGTAAACGGCTTTAGTCCCACCGCCAAGATAGCTGCGGCGAAGGCTGAGAAAATGTCCGTTCTCCGCACAGATGCCTGAAAATTGCACGAATTTACCTCTCAATCGTACATTTATATTTCCAAGAAGTAATTCGCTCCCTCCACACTACCAAGGCACGTCATGCAAAGTTTGCGTCCACGTGACGAGAACATTTCTTCGGGCCCCCATGTATACTTTTCGCACGCCGAAATCTTGTAGCCCACTACACGCACTCCTCTCACAAATACTGGCCGTCATCACGCTTCCAGCATCACGTAGCCATTTCATTCACAGCAAGAAAATACTCACCAATAACTCATTAGTCATTACCGTAGCATCATATTCCCCCCTCCACACACAAACACGTTCTTCTCCCAAACCTCTCTCTCTCTCTCTCTCTCTCTCTCTCTCTCTCTCTCTCTCTCTCTCTCTCTCTCTCTCTCTCTCTCTCTCTCTCTCTCTCTCTCTCTCTCTCTCTCTCTCTCTCTCAGCCTTCTTGTAAGTCAACGAGAACAGCTATTGTGCACCAAATTGCTTTGAAGGCTCTTCGCTTGTCGGTAATTGCTATACAGCTCAATACACGTACGCGATACGTTTTTCATACACCTGCAGCAGCCGATTCCACCTGCTTATAGTTTGCCTAGCTTTTGTTTTGTCTTCTGCACACAGAAGTGTTTAAAAAAAAAAAAACGCCGTTATGCAGTGCGGTAGTTGCAACCGTTATCTCTACCCCTCTGATTGTTCAGTGCGCGCGATAAAGTGTACCGCGTAGAGCGAGGATAGCTTGATAAATTAAGCGCAGGACGCTGATGACTATTAATCACACGGGTCACGAGGCTAGCGCAGGAAGCCAAGCGACCTTTCAAGCAGGCGAGAAAGCTCGCAATCGCATAAACAAGGGGAAAGCGAAGCCGGCCTCCAGGAATGATGACGAAAGCCGCGTTCGCAGGGCTCGCGGGTGTTCTTTCTCACAGACGTAAGCGCGCACTACTTGAAAGGTTGTGGCGCTCGTGAATGAACGCAGCTGTGTTTCGCGTATCGCCGACTCCGCGGGAGGGGTGAACGCGTTCGTGCTGGTTTTTCTTTCTTTCTGTGCAGGTGTGTTAATGCGTAGCTTTAATATTTGCGTTTTATCTTGCGGTCTAAGTTGTTAGCCGCAGCCGAAGAACTTCAACCCATGATTAAAGTACAAACCACCCTTTCGACCGCAACGCTGGTTTCCTTGAAAGCGTGAGAAGTTGCTGCAATGTGACAATTGAATTTCGTGCGAGTTTCCTCACCCTTTCTTTTTAACCCCATCGTAGCAAGATGTCCCTCGATGAAGCAGTAATTACAAAACTGCGCATTCAGTGACATCGCCCCAGTTGAAACTTGTCTGCTCGGGCGGAAGTGCTCGGCGGGACTGAAAAGCGGCTTCGCTCTGAAGGTTGAAACTGCACACCCAAGGCGAAGAATGCATCAAGTTTCAGAGCTTCGCGACGTGTTTTGCCACGGAAAACGGGTAACAGCCCCAACAGATAAGTTGAACTCTCGAAGCAGTCGCTCGAGAGCCGTTCCGTTTTGTTTGCATTCTGCTAGGGGATGTATTCCAGTGCGGGCACACACAGCGCGAAACTGCGATCGAGCCGTCTGTTTTAGCGAAACGACTCAAGGCTCTTTCGAGCAGTACAATGGCTGAAAACGTCGTCAGCTGAGTAGCGGTGACAGACGACGGCCGTGTGCCATTGGGCAACCTGCTTTAGGACGCCGACGAATGTATGGCAGCGCAGGACGAGCGGCTACCAACGCCCGTTCCAACGAGGCTCGCCGCGGTCGAGACGCTTCCAAAACTGACGCCAAAGCGTTTAGACTCTGCGGCGAAGACCCTTCGCTAATTATAACCCCCGGTGTCGACTGCACGCGAACATTTATAGAACGCTGCGAGCGCTCACGGCTGCCCGTCCGAGCCACCGCAGAACTGCGCATCCAGTCGTCCGCACACTCGTAAAATTGGCAAACGTTTTTCGCGCAGATAGCAATCTCAGGGCTCTTGCAGGGTGGGCCCAAAGCAGTTTTAAAGCGAACACAGCAAAAGCGAAAGCAAAACACGGTAAAACCGCTAGTTCTGTCGCCGCAAAAACAACCCAATCGCTGCCTGTCAAACAGCGGCGCGGGCCGCATTTCCCTGCGCACGACGGGACGAGGAGCGTTTGTCGGAGCTTGGAGAAGTCAGCCGCTTGGCTAACAGCGTACAGCGCGTGATTTGTAACGCAAAGAACAGAGCGGGGGGCATTTGTCTGACTTACAGCTGGCTGAGGCTGTTCGTCCGTCGGAGAGTTATCCGTGGAGCGACACGGAGAACGTAGCACTGTCACCAGAGACATGTCGTCGAAACTGCGCGCACTTTATCCGAGGGCACTCACACACTCCGTTCAGAGCCGGTGACGCTTCCTCGAGTACTGTACACCCATGCTCGGCCAAATGTTTGGGGTGTCACGGCACAGCTCAAATCTCACCAGTCCGCCATCTTCCCAAGCACTCTCTCGCTTTCGTAATTTTTTTGCTTTCCCGGGTGCCGCAGCAACTGCGCATGCGCGCGCGCCGGAAAGGAAGTGCGGAGAGGAGAACGCCGAGAAGGCAACAAAAAGGCGGCGGTGCGTCATATCCGCAGCTTCATGGCCGTTTCTCATTTCTCTACGCCAGCCGCAAGGTGGTGGAAGTGGATATCGCTTGTGTAATAAATCATAAGCAGGCGACCTTGCCAACCTTGCTTCCTTGGCGCGCCTTGCCGGAATTCCGTCTTGCTGATAGCGCGCGTGATAGGGCCCCAGGTCGCTCCCTTCTTTCTTGCGTAACATTTGTAATGGCGCTTTGTTGTTGCGCGGTGTTTGTCGCAATAAACGAACTGATCGACATGCGTGGGGAAGCGAACATAAAGTTAAGCAAGTAATGAGAACGGCTACATGCTGCCAAGAAGTACGATGGCATCGCTGCTGCCTTGACCAGGGCGCGGAATTGCTGCCAGTGGCCGGCAACGCAAATGAATGCCCCGCGGCCTCGCCTCGTACGTGGTCATGCTGTAGAACGAAGTGCTCCAATCATCGCTTTTTAAATTTGTCTACTTATTACTGCTCCTTCAATTTATACAATACACTGGGAATTACAGATTGGCAAGCTATTTAAATTGGCAAAAAAATTCAAATTTCAATTTTTTGATGTTTAACGCACCGAAGCATAAACTCTATGACCGAAGCTACACTCAAGCTACGAGGCGCGCCATACTTGGGGGCTCCGGATTAATTTGGACCATCAGGGTATATTTAATGTGCGCCAAAACTTTGACAGACAGGTGCATTCGCATTTGACTTTCATCAGAAAAGCAACCACCTTGACCGGGACCGAACCCACATACTTGGGCCACTGGGTCACCACAGCGGGTCAATAAACAAACTGTACTCTCTCTTAAGCTAATGGCAAAACTGTTCACAGATACAGCGTTGTTATGATGCCTGAATCTTGGTATGCGTCCTCTATACATAGAGGACACTAAGCTTCATAGCTTCGTAAGGGGGCCCCTGTGATCTACTCGGTCACTCACTTTTTTACAGCCTTTAAAGATTCGGCAAGGGCGTGTACAATTAAAGTTAATATGGCGTCATGAACTAAGTGGAAAACCATATTTTTTAACAATATAGGGTCGGGACTGACTGCTCCAGATAAACCATGAAGCACAGCAGATGTGGACGGTATGAGAGTGCTTGGTCTTGAACAAGCACTTCGCTATATTCTCCGCCAGCAGCCAGCACAGTGGGTTATCTTTACAGACTCGAAGACAGTGCTACAAACTCTTCGACGTGCCAGCTGCTTCAGCATTCACGACCATATATACCGTGATCTCTCCTACCTAAATCATATAGTTTGCGTCGCTGGGCACTACGTGATACTGCAGTGGATGCCTGCACACTGCGGCATCATAGGCAATGAAAAAGCAGATGAGGCTGCTAAGAGAGGATTGCGACTGTGGAACGTGAGGAACATTTTCTTCCTGAAGCTCGATGCCTCGAGACTAGCAAAGGAGCTTGTTTTAAGGGAAAGAAGCACCTTCTGGTCTCGTCTGGAAAACCACCACCCATTCCTGCATCATGTCGATCCAACTTTGGCACCGAGGTTACCGGAGAGACTTCTACGTCGGCTAGAGATTTTGCTCCATTGATTAAGTCTCAATGTAGTGCTCACAAATACCTACCGGTATCGCCTTGGCCTAACCTCGAACCTGTATCGTGACAACTGCCGTTTACCAGAAACCGTACAGCATATTTTACTGGAGTGCCCGACATACAGTCAAGCAAGAGACAACCTCGCACAGAAGATCGAGTGCCTAAACCACAGTTCTCCGGCTTTAAAAGCATTTCTGGGACCATGGCCATCTCCCTCGTGTCAGCGTAAAGTGCTAACCGCATCATTTGAATGCCTCAATGACATTGGTGCCGCTGAGATGATAAAGGACCAGAACATCCTTGCACTGTGCAACCGTCTATAGACTTTTCATGCGTCGCACTGACGGTTCCAAACGCACATCCCAGCTTTTTTTTACTTCTTTTATTTCCTTCTTTCCTCTCTCCCTTCCCCATTACTTCCTATTGCAACTTTATTTCCTCCTCCCCACCCCGCAAGTAGCATGTAGGCGTTAACATGCCGGCAGACCTCTCTGCTTTCCTCTAATAAAGAGCTTTCTCTCTCTCTCTCTCTCTCCAGATAAACCACATGTGAATCGACAGAAATGTCAAGCTGTGTCACCAGAGATTGTGTAAATATTTAAACAATAAATATGTGCACAGTTTCTGCATAAGACATCTTGCAGAATTCTTCATGATGTGCTACTCAAACACACTTGCAGTTTTAGTCTTACATTTTCCTATGAACAAACACACGACAAGGTTAATTTTAATCTATCTGCCTGACAAGATCACACCCAGAAGGTACTCTTTGTTCAGCTCCTTCGTTCTGGTTGTTTGGAAGAAATGCAAAATGCGACATTTGACAGCAATGTCTTTATTGCATGAATTATATCAACGATGTCTACGCAGGATGTCTGCTGATGATTGGGTTGGTGACGTCTACAGACATCACCAGAGAATGGCGGCGCATCACGCCGCCGTGCTGCGACACGGGGCGTCACTTGTTGAGGAGCATGCTCCGGAAATCGGCATTGCTCAGGCCTTTGCTGCCTTCTGCAGGGGATTCGGCTGAGGTGTCCATGGGCTGCTCCTGCTGCTGCTGTTTGGGTTTCTTGGCCACAGTGGTTGAGGATCGCTGCTGCACAGCCCTGGGCATGAGTGACACCTGGGTGCGACCGCGGCCCCTCCTGCGATTTGAGGGGGAAAGTGAAAAGAGGCAGTCCACACAAAGAATCAAACAGGACAAGGGGTAGCTTAGGTCTTGGTATGGTACTATTATGAGCAATATGAAAGGGAACACAGGTGTTGCGGATTTCTAATCTGCCGCCAACATGGACAATGATGATGATTGTAGAGACGCTGACAACGAAGTGGCACGTTCACGCGCCTCGCGATGCGTGCTGGCACGTTCGCTCGTGATTGAGTTCGGAACGCTGCGCTTGAACGACCATGCACGGCTTTGCGTCGCTCTCTCCACGGCGCCAATAAATGCTGAAGAACGGTTTTCCCTTTTCGTAACAACAGGAACGCGTGGCAAACAGCCTCGAAACAGACTCATAGCGATATGCGGATGGCGCTGTGAAAACCAAAGGGGGAAAGGAGGGCGCTCTTCCACTAACTGTTGGCACTCCCACCGCGCTGGCATTTCTACAAAGCAGCAGCCTACGTCATTTTGCCGATAATATGGCATCGTCGGACAGCCGATAAGACGCACAGCGGGAATGGGGACAGTTGTTAGAACAGCGTCCCCCTTACCACTTTGTTTCCGACGGCGGCCGCTGCGTATCACTCATATCTGGGTCTGATGCTGTTTTCTACGCGTTCCTGTGTTCCCTTTCATATTGCTCATAATAGTACATAGTTTTGTCCATTGTGAAACGTTTGACACATATGCAATAAAGACACGCGTGGACACCATGAAGAGGAGCCCCGTCCCCATTCTGACTTTACTGGCAGACGTGTTCACTGGTCCTGGGGTGAGACAGCTGAATCATATTTGGAAGCAGTTTTTGTAGCAGTGAAATCTCGATTTTGGAGCACAACCACCTTGATTTGGAGCAGAAGAACGACATTTATTATGCCACCTTAGGAGCCTAACAAATCAAATTTTTGGTAACTCGGGGATGAAAGTGCAATGTTTAATAGGTTTTGAACGTACATAACACTGAAACAGCTTTTCAATAGTTTTTTTCTACCAGAGAATCACAAGGTACGAACCACCCTACCTTTTTACAAATTATTTTAAAATTCTTAGGCTTCATGCATAGATACAGTGTGGAGAGCCGTTGAAAAATTGACCACATCTTTCCGCGGGGGGGAAACCATCGGGTGATGCGACACATCTGGGCGGTGCTTGTTACGGTTGCGCCGACCATCGCGGTAGCAGACCTGTTAGTCTCCATTCAAATCATCGGTGGTCATCGGATGCCATTGGAGCGGCGGCGGTGCAGCGACTGAGCGGAGCGGCGCAGTTATCGCGTTTATATGTACCGCGCGTTAAAGGTTGTGGTACCGGGGTTCTTGCACCCGGCCGCGGTTCCCCAGAAGGACACCGAGCCCCCTCGATGACACCTTTACTGGGAGTCGCGCTCCGCCACGGTACACTCCTCAGCCGATCCGCCTGCACACACGTCGCCCAGCCGAGTCCGCCATGTTCCGCCCTAGCTCGTCCCGCGCCACCTCTTCATCCTCAGCCGGCACATGTCCATCCCGTGGGATTGTCCCCCGCCACTATTGCCGGATTACCACAAGGTGAGGGGAATGAGAGAGAGTAGCGCATGCGCATGTGTTAACCGAGCGCTAACACACAGCTGGCATGGCGAGGGGAGCGAGCGCTAACGAAAGATGGCGCTGCGGTAAGAGCGGCGTTACCGCGCAGCTGGCGTGGCGAGGAGAATGGGGGAGAGGCGTGAGGACTACGGATTGATGGAGGGATAAGGCGAGTCAAAGAGATGCGTCGCATCTAAAATATCAAACAGAAAAACTAAGCTATCGTAAGGCATTTTTATTATCGTGTGAATGCTGAAATTATTTTTGTACTCCCAGATCTGCTTTACACACAAGTGTAGAACCACGGAAAAAGTTGCGCGAAGCCAGGTGACAGTCGTCGCACCCCACCAGCTTTCCGATTTCAAACCCCAACGCGCATGCTCACTACAAGCGTAATTTGAGTAACGTTGGTATGTTTAGCCACCTCCCTTTTGGCATTAAATTTCACTTCAGATAGATGAACCATTTATACTAGCGTGCAATAATAGCCCGTTGCGCTATCGGACACTGCTTGAACATTTTGTGCGATGTAGCCTGCGCCGCCACTTCTGCAGTGCCGATCGTCCCATTCCCGCTGCTCGCAAGCTCGCCGTCAAAAGGAGCAATAACTCAGCGTTTTATATAACACCGCAATGGGTCCGAAATTTCACTTCAAGCACGCACCGCGCCTCACACTCAAGGTCGAAACACGGCGAACCGGCGGACACCGAGTTGTTTTTGATGAACTCCCACCTTGCGAGTCGCGCAACTTCCCGCGACAGATCAAAGATCAAACGACTATACTCGGTTACAACTCAAGAACGGCACCACCTCATGTAGGGTATCACTCCGCCAAAGCGCCAGACCCGTGACGTCAGTGCGCGCGCGTTTTGAAAGGGGTCTGCTATAAATGCGTGATATCGTCTGCCTCGTCTCACGCAGTTTGTTTGTCGTCACTGGAGTCGTTTATAAGCATAGTAAGTCCAAAAAATCACGGGAACGGCTCACGCCATGTTCAAAATATTCCCAGTAACGCCCTACTTTCGCCGCGCGGAGAAATATCCGGCTACGCTGATAAGGCACAGCGGCAACTTCCGGTGCCGTTCTTAAGTTGTCACCGAGTATATGTAAACCCAGCCACCCCCATAGCCAGAACCACGGCAGAAATAGGCGACGAGCGCTCGGCCTGAACCACGCGCAACTGGTTCGCCCGGCGGCCATGTTTTCCAATCTTCACCACACCAAGATGGCGGCGCCAAGTAATGTCGTTCCGGAGATAGTTTGTAGCCTCAGTACACATAAGTACTTTTTTCTACAGGACTGCGCAATGGTTGTTGGTGGCGAAATTTTAAAAACTCGCAGAATATAACACGTGCAACGCTACATTGTGTCTATTATGCCGTCAGTAAGCATTTTTCCCCACAGAAACTGACGGGAGCGTTAAAATCCTTGGCTCTCAGACTATTTTGGAGCAGTTTGGTGCAATTTTTGCAATTTTTAAGCTTTTGGAGCAGCCTGGCGTAAGAAAACTATTTTGTATCAAAACTGCGCAATATGCGCAGCTGTCTCACCCCTGCTGGCCCCTTTGGAGTCTGACTTGGATTGGTCCATGCGAAGTTTCATTTGCAGCCACAGCCCCACCCAACTCCTGCCTCCATTTCTTGTGAAGAGGTTTGAAGAGGTTAACCTGCCACTGCCTTTTACGAGGAGAGAGTTCATGGCCTTGCTACTCAAACGGTTCACAACTTATGTACAGCTTCGTAAATTAGAAAAAAAAAAAAAAAAGACACGCACGCATGCGTGCATTCATTCTCAATTTGCTCATTCCTTTTCTGCAGGACTGAAGATTCATGGTGTAGCACAATCCAAGGCGGCATCATAAAAGCACTGATCTGAGCAATACGAGCGGTGGGCTGTCTCCCGTGCAGCACTGCTAAAGCTCCGAGGCCTTTACAGAGGCCCTGGCAATGATGTGCGGAACAAAACAGCCGCACAGTGTGTCATTTACACTAATGAGCAGGTGCTCACCACTCACAGGTCGATATTTGACCTCCTTTATGTGCCTGTGCGGAGGAGTTCTGAGCAGTTTTACTGCAGGGCAGTCCAAAACTGCTCCCAACATGGCAATTACATGGAGAGACAACATACGGAGCTGCTTTGGAGCAATTACGAACACTCCAGAATGAGAAACAAGAGAAGCCTCTAGCATCGCCAGTGCAGCACAGAGTCAGTTAACTCTTTCGCTATCGCAGAAAATTGACCAATTTTGGGGGGTCCAAGAAAACATTTTTTTTTCTGCTAAAAAATTATTTAGGCATAATTGCAGGAGCACAAAATGCAGATTATTTAACGGCCTTTCCAATAACACCAGTTTTTTAAAGGTTTTCATATATCATAGTTGTGAAAAAAAATATCAAAATCAAAAGTTTTGTCAAGTTGTCGAAAAAAATGATAAAAAAGGAGTTGTGTATATCAAACCACCGGTAGTAGAAAAAAATTAGAATATACATTTTGCAGGGAAACATTTCAAAAACACACCCTAAAAAAAATGTCGACTTGCGCGGAACAGTTTTTCAGATATAAAAAAAAAATGTTAGCACGCACGGTGCTCGTGTCATGCGGTGAAGCCAAACCTCTAATTCAAACTGTGCAATTTTGGGTGGTTCCTTGGAATAAATCTGGCGGTTTGACGTTATCAGAGGCACCAATTTGCCCCCACATAACGTAAAAACATCTTGTCAATGGCTGACTTTGCATTTACAGCGAGCACAATATTTGGGACAAGCACGCGATGCAGAAAAAAACATGCATGAAGTTGAAAACAGAACGCCGTGGCTGATGTTTGTTGTCGTTCACGGTCAGTTATCTCTCAAAACATAAAGCTGAGCTTTATTATCATCTTCTTACTCGCAATTGTAGCCTTGCTCGCAAAAATGAGGTACGATGAGCTAGAATCGTCCCCTGCGATCTTTGGCCGAGTAGCAGTCGCGCGCTAAAAAAGATCAGCACAACGAGCCTCCTCTATTGCAGCGCCACCTAACATTTTTCAAATGAAACAGTACAAAAACTTATCAGAGACTCCGTCCGAATAGACAGTTCAACTAAGCAGCAACATTAGACACCCGGATATACCCTCGCATGAAAACGAAACTGGAAGGCGAACAGCTGGCAGTGTAAGGCCGGTTTGAAGCGCTGTCCTCGGCGGAACAGATATCTGGCGACTGGGTGTGACCTTTTGACTTGCATCTGAAGTTCTTATCGCAGAAATCGGGTTAGGGTGGGGGGAAATGAGGAGCGGCGTGCTTTGTTCGAGGATCAGTCGTGGACGCTTCAGGCGCCATGGCAGTTAGCCTTGAAGTTGGGTAACTGCGTAGTTGCGCTAAATATGAATTTCGCGATGCAGAAACGAAACCGAAACTGTTGTAAACTGTTTGGGAATGGTCCTGGGGTAAGTAGAACTACCAGAGTACTTAGGACAACTTGCGCAAAGGCAATAAAACTGCCTAAAATCATAAAGTAGCTTTGCAACCAGGCACTGCTTGACATTTTCAGCCGATTTCTGGGATTATTACTGTCAGAGCGTGAACCTGACGATTGAAAATCGTTTGCTAGTTCCCCATTCACGCCCTGATAGCAAAAAACAAGCGCTGGTGCAGAGTAATTACGAGTTGCACGCATTCTTCGTTGGTAGCCTTGAGGCGCGATGACCACGCCCCTTTTCCACAACCAGGTGATTCAAAAGCGTGTCAAAAATCACGTTTCCGTTGCAAAAATGAAAACAAAACTGATTTTGAAAGGCCATTTTCTGATCTAACTCCGAACAGCTTTGCTTGTTCGAGAAACGCCTGGAACGCTATGAAAAGGCGCTCCCAAAAGTATCGATCAAATTGATCGATTTTGATAGGCGCGGTAGCGAAAGAGTTAAAGGGGCCAGCAGACAAAAGACAAGTTTGGTTCATTCTTAAGATTGCCTCGTTATAATTATACTGACACCATTCTTAGCGTAAGCTTCACTTAGATAAGCTGCACAATTAGAAAGAAAGGGAATGGCCATGCGACCCACTTGCTCATTTTCCGCAACAGAACCTATGTCATACCCGCCAGCTCTGCGATTGGCTGGGGTCGGCAAAAGCAAACGCAAATTAGGCAGGGCTTATAGGCTTGCCGAAAGAGCCATTTGCACTTAAATTTAGGGCACATTCTTTTTAAAGCATTAAGAATGGTGGGACAAAGAGTGGAAGTTACGAAAGCACACGTAAACACAGAAGTACCGATGCGTACTGCTGTTGGTACTGCGTGCACTATGCTGCTTTAGCTGCACAGCACTGTGGCTCTTTGGAGTTGTCTCAGTGTCGGCGTCTTACAGGACCATATCTGTCGAGCGAGCACCATGTTTCACGAAACGATTATCTTTCCCTGAGCAAAAACAAGCCAGATACACACACGATCAAAAACAAAGCAGGGCAGAAAGCGGCCCGCTGCGGTATGGTGGCGCCATCCAGGTTGCCTAATGGCAAACAAGTCTCCGCTTCAGTTTAGCTTGAAGACCCATTCTTATGATGTCATTGCAGACGTCGTTAAAACACCCAATTCGGCAGGAGAATCAAAATTTTAACCCAAAGGGATTAATTTCTCGGTGAATACAGCATCGTTTGCTTCCGGACAAAAACTAGAGGCACTATAAAACACGAAATCTTTCGAATAAAACAAGCTTGTACTTTGTCTGCATGGCCCCTTTAAGAAGCGACAAGACGCATGCACGCAGCAAAGGCAAAGAAAGAGTGGCCACTACTGACAGGCCGGTCTCCTTTGGTCCGCCGCCCAGGGAGGCCACCTGGGAGGCCAGTGGGAAGCGCCTGCCGTCTCCTCCCCCTTCCCCCTGCTGCTGCGGTCGGGGCCCCCTGGCCGGGGGATTGCTGATGGCCACCTGCAGGGTCTGGCCGCCCAGGGACATGCCGTCCGTCTGCACCAGGGCCACCGTGGCCGACGTCTGCACAGAGGAGGAGGGGGAGGGCACCGCTGATATTAGGCCACCGGTATTCACCACCCAGCACAGCCTAGGAAGGAGCCCCTCCAGGTGTGATTGAGTAACGTCATCAACCAACTTAGTTCCCTTTCAGTGTTTTGCTTCCGCACTGAACTTACCACCCATTCAAACATCTCAAAAGCGGGCCAAGGAAACGAACGTCCAGACGGGAAGCAGCTCAGCGTGCATTCTGACATGCACAAGCCACTTGCAATGCAACCGCTTTCTGTCAAACCACTGAGAATCATCTGCTGATTCACCATTGGTGGCCATATCACAAAAATAAAATGCTGATACACTGCAATTGTGAGTGGCACGTTTTCTTTTTTTTTTACCTTTTTTTTCTTCTTTTAGGAAAGCAGTGGGATGTCATGGCCACGCACAATGTCAGCGCAGATGTGAGGCACATTTGTGTACAAAATCATGTTTTTTTTTATTGCATAAAGGAAAACAACATTGAATATAAAAGGGAATTTCCAAAACTGACCCCCATTTCGCTTCATTTGTCTCTGAATCACCTCAAACGCAATGAAATTGGGCATTAGAATTGTCAACTAATGTGATCAATTTTAAATAGGCACAGCAGCAAAAGAGTTGGCAAAGTCTAGAAATAACACACAGTGCTTATCAGCATTCTGCCAGCCAACAACTTATGCCAGCCACGCACTGGCACATGCTCAAAAAAATTTTTCCAGTGCTACTCGCTCTGTTTGGCACTTTGGGGATCTGCTTAAACACATAAAACAGGTGTCTTCTGCGCAATTTTGCAGAGACAAGGACATGCTCCATTGAGTGTGGGCACCTTCTACAGGAAAAGCTTGCACATTTCGTCAGCATATCCCGAACAAAGACGCCCACACCTTCGCCCCAAGCCAGCTTTCGCCATATTCACACGGCTGAACGTGGAAAATTAACAAATAACGTGGCAACAAATTTTCGAGCCCCACAGTAACCACAACATCCGTTCTGCTGCGCCTCTTCACATGGATGCATTAAGCACACTCTCTCTTTCGCTGAGAGTTGCAGCTCCTTTGCAAGCATGTGGTGCATTTGAAAAACATTCTGTGGCAGCTCGGTGTATCTTTGCGATGTACCACTGAGATGACGCTGACCCCGTAAAACAAGGTCGCACAATGCTGACCACGTGAAAGCAAAAGGTCACAAACACCTGTCCAGTCGCAAACTGTGCTTGGGAAAACAAGAACGCGGGGAGCCAGCTGCTCACCTCGTTAGCGTACTCGACGTAGGCAATGCCCTTGGAGTGCCCGTTCCGGTACGTCACCAGGCGAACACCCTTCAGCTCACCGTACTGCAGAGAAACAGGCACAAAAAGCAACTCTACTGACGCCTCCAAAGAAGGAAAAACGGCCACTGTGGAATACGAATGCACAGCAAAGTGCCACAAAGAGACGCAATGGTGAATAGAAATATATTTGTTACGTTACGAGAGTCAACAGTAGCTTGGCCGCAGATGGAATTAGGTCCCGATGGCTGTCACAGTCTCGGGGATTCTCATCTAAAAGCCCCCAGCAACACCCCATGAGCTACACCTGCCAACAAACACAATTTCTAGCTCATCTGCGCAGGCTTTCCATGGCATGCTCGAGACGCCTCTTCCCCCCAACGGCTCCTCACTAGTTATGTGCAATCGACTGTGTTACATGTCATTCCATTCCATCAGTACACTAAGCAGAGAGCACCACTACACGCACACACACACATTAAAAAAAAAAAACAAAAGGAACACGCACCTTCCCAAAGAGCTCCTCCAGGTCTTTCTCGCCCAGGTCGGCTGGTATGCCCCGAACAAAGAGCTTGTTCTTTTCCATGCCCGTCTGGAACTGTTGGCAGTGGGCACGAGAGACAATGAGAAAAAACTCAATGCCCCTTTTACTTAATGAGAAAGATGGTTGAAATGCCAACTTTCTCCAATGCAACCTGAGTAAAAAAAATCCAAAGAGCTTCGGTCATGTCGGAATGGTGCAATCCAATGGACGTCAGCTTCATAACGCGAGGGACCTAGGTTTAATTCTGACCACGGGAAGCATTTTTTTCTTGAGGGATGTGACGTGCCTTTGCTTATCGCCATCATCATTTTGTGAAACCCAGTGTGTAAAGTTGGCTTTCCTGCAATGTGCTTTGGCACGAAGGCCTAATAAGCTTCACTTAAAAAATACCACCCGAGTGAGGGCGACGAAAGCTGAGAAGAAGCCAGGCTCATGTTTGTGAACAGTAGCTGCTTGTTTGTTCTGTCTTTGCATTTCCCTCTGTCCCAATCGCTTTAATGTGTAATGCATATAGCACCGTGCACATTTTTTCAGATGTTGCAAAAAAGCAGCTACTCGCATCTCGCTTTTAGTACTGTACAAAATTTGCTTCGCACTTCCGAAACTATAATAGCGAAAAATATGTGTGCAAGTACACGCATGCACGCACGCTAGCACGTATGCACACACCCACACACACAGTGGCCTCCAAGGAGCACTCACAGGATGAAATGTATTTCAGCATAGGACAAAACACGCCCTGTTGCCTCACTCAGCAAACTCACAAACAGAAAACATGCCCAGAAAACACTCACACACAGCCATTGTTACACCCCAAAAAGTGTACGAACAACAAGAGTTTCAAACTACTGTAAGGATTGAAAAAAGATAGGATGAGGAAGGGTAGAAAGGTGAAGCTTCACTCAAGGCAATTGAAGCCCCACACATTGCTTCGAGATGCTACAAACTTGTGTTGGTGATCACAAACGTGACAACCACAGAGAAAGTCACCTTGAACTGGGTCCGCTCGTTGCACTTGGACACGAAGACGGGCCGTCCATTGACAGGGGTGCGGTCTCTCTTCAGTGCCTCCTCAACGTGTTGCTAGAGGGAGAGGAAGAGACGACAATCAGAAGACTCAACAGCTGGGTGGGCATTTTGTCACATTTGAGGAAACGATGTGCAGTAGCAAGCACCCTTGCCTATTTGTTGTCTTGCCGACAAAACAGCTGACCATTGTAGACTGCTTGGCCTACACTACCGCTCATTACAATGAAAGTGTGAAACATAAGGAGTGCTGGGAAGTGGTTGTGCAGAAGGTCAACCCTTGCTCTGCAGAGCACGATGCTCGATTTATGCACAAAGGTACGTTACACCAGTTCACATGCATGCATTCAGCACACAACCATTTTGACCAGAAATCACATCAAGTCTCATTTCATCGAACCTGCACATAGCAATGACTTAAATCTCATCTGCCCCTCATGTCGCGTCATAAAAGTGCAGTTTTGCTGAACAATGAGCCCTGAAACCCCTGCTACAGTTGACTCCCGTTAATACGAAGTCCACGGGGAGTGCAAGGCATTTCGGATTAACCGAACAGCACAAGAGCAGTATTGTTATTAGTCCGCAACACGCCTCTCGACTTCTGCCGCCAAGTCGAGCGTGCGACACGGGTTGCCATGACAAGTCTGCCCTTGTCACAGTTTTTTTATCTAATAAAGAACTCGGGTTCAGTGAAGTTCAGTCTTTATTATTCCCACGCATCCGTTGTTCCTGTGAAAGAGTTAAGAAATGCCTCAACTAGGGGGGGGGGGGGGGGGTTGGTTCCCATCCACTGTAAGCAAATCTAGCAAATCTGCCGGTGGCTGTGCGCAGTCCAATTGGTCTAACTTTTGATTTCACAGCTGTCCTTCATCAGGTTATTTCGTATCAGCTGTTTCAATGACCTGACTAAAATCATAAAAAACGTGGAAGCTGCCTAGGGGGAACGTTAGGCAGCAATCCAATTTGTTTGACAAAGGGTTTCAAGTAAACCTGCCTCGTCACAAAGGGATTTAAAATAGCCTGGCTAATTCTGATAGCCATGACTGATTTTCATAGCTGGTTATTAACTGCTCTTAGTTATATTCTTGCTTTATTTGTTCAGGTTATCATGCGTCTTTACACACTTGACCGCATGCGCTAGGCCTTTTCCAAGTGCCGATACTAAGCTTTGGAAATGGTGTTTAGGAGATTCTTTGCCCTCGTGCAAGCACTGTGCAGAGGTGCTGCAGGTGTGTAGAAAGAACAAAGTGTCTGTACTGTGTACATGCAATACCGGCCGGTCAAAGTACCCACTTTTGCGCTCATATATCCCCCCACCTTCCGGTCGAATACTGCATACTTCGGCTACAGCGGTCTTTTTTCTTCTGGATTAAGAGGGGTCCGTTGTAATGGGCGTAGACTGTATACAGGTGCAAGACACGTGTCAGAAACTGACAAGCATTGAGATGAACAATCGATGAGCCGATGCCGAAGGCAGTAGAAGAAAATGAGCAGCGACTAAACATTACACGGCGGCTGTGTGTGCCGACATATGGCACACGCCCATGCTCACAAAAAAAGTTGTTAGTAATTATAAATATTAATGAACTCTGAAAACAAGATAACCAACAGTAACCAAGCCAGCACTCTTTGGCTTCAGCAACAACCCTCATACTCATTTTAGTGAAACGACATCCTGTAATTTCTCTTGCTCACTTTAGCACTTTGACCACACCACTTGAAGAGAAATGCAGCAGGGAGGAACTGCTGTGTGGTTCCATGCACTAGCAAGTTTAATGCACCTTTACCTTGATCCCTTTCGCATCTTTGATTATTTCTTTTTATTAGGTAATGCACAGAAGAGACCTTGAAGAGCCTCACAAGATAAACAGACAAATCAGCCTTGTGAGAACAGTTGTGGAATGGCTCAGGCCAACAGAATTGACAGCTGGCACTTGAGGTATGGCTCAGCACCGTCTTGTGTCCCCTTTTCCTCATCCTTGTGTTGTTAAAGGAGCCATGAAGACAAAATACAAGTTGGGTTTATTAGAAAAACTGCGTAGTACCGATAACAATGATGCGTATATCATGGCAATCTTCGAACAAATAACGGAGATAATAAAGAAAACGTGTGAAGCAGTCGCGACCCCCTAGCCAATTTCCCGCAACATTTCTATGATGTCACGGAACCTTGTTTGTGCGATTGGCGGCCGCCGAACTGACCTGTCGCGATGACACATGACTGGACGACTGTAATGGGGCCTCTAGTTCCATTTGACCTCATCACTTGAATGCTAATGCGCAGTTAACGCATTGAAAATTATGTTTTACTGTTGGCCCATATAACGTCATTCTTGCTCAAAACACGTCACTGTGGCACAAAATTTGGAAGTTTTTAAATACTTCTTGCTTTTTTTTTCATTAAAAAACATCTTTTGTGGCTGTAATGGAGCTGAGTGAGATACTGAATCCTAGTTCTTTCAAATTAAACGAAGTTGTATTTTCTCTTCATAGCTCCTTTAAGCGCTGTTTTAGGATGAATGGCCTAGCCACTGCACCACCACAGGAGCCTAGCGCTCAGCTCAAAGAACGCACCAAGGCATTCGTCCGCTGGTAGCAATGGGGGGGCGCTCACCGTGCTCTTGAAGACTAGGTAGGCGTAGCCCTTGGACCTTCCCTTGTAGTCTCGTACAAGGCGCAGCTCTTCAATTTCCCCAACCTGCACAAAGGGGGGTACACAGTGAGGGGGAGGAGACAGAGGCACCCGAAAGGGGCACGCATGGTATTCCAGTGCATTGGGTGGTTGCCCTCAACCAGAGCTTGGTGCCTGCATAAAAAGCCGAGGGCATGTGATATCAGCACGGCACTGAATACCGAAGTGCAGTGGATTTGATTATGTCACCCTCCCCCTCCTTGCATTGCAAACACAATCAAGAAAACAAGTTAACGAGGAGAAGGGAATGCAGCCAAGACCAACTTAACACCAAATAACAAACCCACGTTGTGTAGTTTCGCACCTATTTGAACACACATCAGGGTAAATTGCATCACCGGGCCTCTCGCACGGAGCAAGGTCCACTGCCTGCCAAACCAGCATTCAGGGGTGAGACAGATGAATCAGATTTGGGAGCAGTTTTTGGAGCAGTGAAATCTCAATTTTGGAGCAGAACCACCTTGATTTGGAGCAGAAGAACGACATTTATTATGTCACCTTAGGTGCCTAAAAATCAAAATTGGAGCAGAAGAACAACATTTATTATGTCACCTTAGGAGCCTAAAAATTTTTGGCACCGAGGGTGTGTGAAGAGGGGGGGGGGGGGGCGGGGGGGCGGGGGGGGGCGGAGTGCACTTTTTAATCGGTTTTGCACGTACATAACACTGAAACAGCCTTTCAATAAAGTTTTTTCTACCAGAGTATCACAAGATACGAACTGCACTACCTTTTTTCCTACCACTTTTAAATTCTTAGCCTCTATGCATGGATAGCGCGGAGGGCCGTTGAAAATATTGAATTGAAAAACTAAGCAATCGTAAGGCATTTATACTATCATTTGATCGCCGAAATTATTATTTTTGTAATCGCAGACGTGGCTTTACGCACAATGCAGAGCCACGGCAAAAGTTGCGCAAAGCGAGGTGACAGTCGTCGCACCCCCCACCAGCCCTTCATTTCAATCCGCATGGCGCACATTCACTACGATCGTAATTTGAGTAACGTTGGTATGTTTAGCCACCTCCCTTTTGGCATTAAAATTCACTTCAGATAGGTGAACCATTATTACTAACGTGCAATAATAGCCCGTCCCGCTATCAGACACTGCTTGAACATTTTGCGGAGATGTAGCCTGCGCCGCTACTTCTGTAGTGTTGATTGTCCCATTCATGCTGCTCAAAAGCCCGCTGTCAAAGACAGCAATAACTCACCGTTTTATAACACCGCAATAAGTTCGAAATTTCACTTCAAGCACGCACCGCGCCTCACACTCAAGGCCAAAACACAGCGAATTCACGGGCATCAGGTAGTTTTGAATGAACTCCCGTCTTTCGAGTCGCACAGCTTTCCGCAACAGATCAAGCGACTGAATGTAAACCCAGCCACCCCCCATAACCAAAACCACGGTAGAAATCGGCGAAGAGCACTTTGCCTGAACTTGGCTCTCAGACGGTTTTGGAGCAGTTTGGCGCAATTTTTGCAATTCTCAAGCTTTCGGAGCAGCCTGGCGCAGGAAAACAAATTTGTATCAAAACTGCGCAATATGCGGAGCTGTCTCACCCCTGAGCATTGCACAGTTCCAAATGTGGTTGGCAAATTCGCTCGGCACGGAGCCACGCGCTGCCCGCCACAGTGAACAAGATTTGGCCAGTCATACATTGAACTCCACACGGACGAGCCATCGCAAGCAGGAGCACTTGCAATGTCAAGTACCCAATCACACACCCGCCTTGGCACTGCGATAATCCCCCGTCATGCACACCCCGTGCTATCAGTGTGCCATGGCTACCAGAGACCTTGCATCTGCCAATGAGCCGCTGAGCAGCTAGCACTCTTGCTTCAAAGTAGTACCTCCCGGCTACACCACAGGAACGCCAAAACTTGCCAGAAAGTGTCTCCAACATGATTACCACCCCGAGAAGTATGCCACTGTTGCAACTAACAGGTGCGCGAGGTACTTGGGAACGCTATTCCTTATCGCCATGCACACCAGCAGCCTCATCATATACATCTAGGTGTATGGCTTCTTGTTCGTCGACCCCTTATCATACATACTGCAGAGTTTGTTAAAAGATGGAAGTGCACAAGTTGAAGCAAAAAATGAAATGCCATGCAGTCCTCATCACCCTGGCCACGCATCACAGGGACTTGGAAATTGCCTCCTTTCTAAAAGCAGCTAAAAAGTCTTTGTATACAAGGTGCAGACAGAGCTGATGTGTTGTGGCGGTAACGTGGCATCTGTGGCGAAAAGGAGAAAGCACAGTCAGCGGTCAGGCATCGTCAGAACCCGTTAATTTCTCCGGCGGTGGTGTTATCCGTTGTCCGCCACTGCACATTTTTTGCAGGACTCCACGTTAATGCTGCCAGTTACGGGGATGTGCTTCCCACCATTGTAGAGCCTTGGATAGAGAGTGTTTCTAAAGGAAGACCTAGAGCCACTAGATCAGGTTTCAGGGTATTGGCACTCTTTTCTCTCATTGTTGTATGCCGCCAACAGCGGCCACTGGACCAATCCCGTCACATGACATTTGTTTACCCCGAAAGACCCGTGGGTGCTGACATTTTGGTGCCTCTGCATTGCCGCACACGCGCCCTTCGATAAGTCGTAATTTTCGGAGCGCAGTGTGGCTAAATGAAATGTTGAAAGTGAGTTTTTAAGCCCCAATACCGAGTAGCAATACTGTGCTGCTCCGTACTGGGCTGTTTCAACCGGCTGGAAAGTGGAAAATGCGTGTTTCGTTTCCCGCTGAAAACAAACGGCAGTGGCCTAGCGTGGAAAACGCCTGCTTTGCTTCCCGCTGGGAAAGAACGACAGCGGTCTAGTGTAACCTGCAGCCACTAGAAAAGCGTAGCTTAATTAGTGGCTCTAGTGTAACCTAGAGCCACTATATAAGCTACGCTAGCATAACCAAGCCAAGCCCGACCCTGTCGCACCGGTGCGCTGTCTCTAAATTCTCGAAAAGTAAACACAGCTGTCATGGTTGCCAGGCGGCGCCTGGACCAATTTTGCCTGTCAATGTCAGCCGCAATAGGGTGCACAAAGCTGGCCACCCTGGCATCAGGCACCAAAATGGCTGCTGCTGTGCGTCAGTGTCGTTACTCTTAAGTGTAGCTTATTTAGTGGCTCTAGGAAGACCATATGTCTTTCAGTAAGATTCGGTTCCTGTCCACACTGCCTGCGTCACCCAATAGAGGCATGGCTGACAACTTGTGACCCCGTCACTCCCAACTTGTGGCCTCCTAGTTCTCCAGATTTAAATCCGCTCGACTACTATGTCTGGGGCGTTGTTGAGAGAGAGGCCAACAATAAGCCGCATAATACAAAAACCTCGCTGAAGGCCGCCATTTCTCACTCAATGGCCAACATCTCTAAAGAGCAGCTGATCCGTGCATGCAGCCGTTTGCGAATTTGAATCAAACCGCTTATTGCTGCCGATGGCAGATTCATTGAGTAGTTAAGGAAATAAACCATAAAAGAAGTACGTCACAAAGTTTGGAGAAAATATGTCTGGTTTTGCTGGAGATGTTCTGTAGTGCCTGATGCCAACGTTCTGTTCTCTAATACCTCGCACACCTGTATATTGGAGAACAAAACATGGGCGACATAATAACACCCTTTATGTACATAGGAAGAGCACCACCAATCTCAATATGTTGAAAAGCAATCACGCAATCATAAGTACCCACAGGGCTGACTTCTATTTTGGATGGGAAAAGGAGCCAGGCAAGTGTTTTTAGCAACCATAGTTCTAAAACGGATAGACAACGGGAGTCCATCTTTGTGTGCTACCTGTGCAAGTGAGTCATCTTTTTAAAAAGAGTGTCTACGTGCAAAATTTCGCCCAGGCTGTTGGTGCTTGCCCGCTCCATCAGAGCTAGGTGCCCGTGTGCCCATTTGCCCCCCCGCTTGCCTGCTAAGCTCCTTGCTTGACAGCTAGGGCGACACATTTTAACGGAGGGCGCTGAAATTTACGAGGGCCAAGCACGCAACACAGAAAACGAACACAGAATGGGTGGTGGGCCCGCACCAATGCCAACTGGCCCAACAACAAGCTTTACTAGAGTTGCATGCTTGCTAGCGTGTCAGTGCTGACAGTACGTAACCCCATTGTCTCATCACCGCCCCCAGGACTGCCCAAGAGAACTTAGCGGCCAAGTTCCCTGTTCACTTCATGCCCTTAACCTTCAGCCACGCTTCTCCAGAGATGTGCACCCTCAGTCCTACCTCTTCTTTCTCTTCCCTCTGAGCCACTTGTGTGTTTGGGGTGCAACCCCGTAGTCAGTGCCCCATCCCCCGCTACCCACCTCCTTGAAGGCGTCCGTGATCTGGCTGTCCTCCACGTCGTAGGCCAGGTTGCTGAGGAAGACGGTGCGGATGTCTTTTAGCGGGTCAGGGGTCACAATCACCCCGTGCTTGGCCTGCTCCTCCGTTGCCGCCTCGCCTTGGACTTCCTCGGAGGCTGTGAGTGGGGTTTGGTGAGAGGGAGACCAAGTGCTTGGTAAGCGCTTCCGCAAGCACAGCGCTGACCCCATTTACCCAAGCAGGCTCTGCGAAAAGCCCTCCCAGCACACACTCCAGAGCTTACACAAACACACTCGGAAGCGAGACAGTCAGATGATGTCAGCTGGGGTGGTACTCTTAGCTTTGGCCATTTTACACGTCCATTTCAAAGAATTAATTTCGAGCAAACCCTGGTTGGCTGAAGGCAGCGTTGGCTTCTCTGGATGTGATTGGTCAGAGGCCCTGCAAGTGGGACTGACTGAAATGGATGTGAAATGGACATTTTTGAGACGCACAAGCACACTTGCACAAACTGGCACAGGGTTCAGAGTTAGTTCCAAATGAATAGAGTCAGTGCAAGGACCACTTTAATTGCGTGAAGCTTGTCATCTGCGCCCCCACGAGAATGTACATTTTCCACAGCCCTTCCACTCAAGCATCTTTTTCATCTGTACAGGATTTCATTGAGTTGCAGAAGAGTAAAAAAGGGTGAACCGAGGCTAAGCTGAAAATGCCCAAGTGCACTTTTACAGTACGTTTACAAGGCGAAGCAGACACTGGAAAAGGGTTTAGCTCACACAAAACCTTCAGTACTCTTAATTACAGAGATAATCACTGAAGTGTAAAGCAACATCAAACTCACTGTATGTAAAGCGTAAAGTAAAGCGTAACCTCAAAGCGTAACGTAAGGCCTAACATCAAGTCAGCAATTACCCATGTCCCTCCTCCCCCATCTCCCACTGTGCTCCCAACAATTTGGCTGGTGCCTTAGTGATGCTGCTGCTTAGGCTCCATTTCTTATCCACAATATTCTGAGGTGTAGGGCAGAGGCAGAGTTACTCCGTATACACCAGCTGCAAAACTCTTCATAGGCCTCGCGTATCAAAAGCCGGTTCACGGTTGGCCTCCTGTGATGGCAGAAAACAGGGGCAAGTGTGGGACAATCTGCTACACCCGCACGTGTAGCATAGTGAAGAGAATAAAGCTCTCACGCCCCGCGCCTCGCGCCATGACCTTGACGTCATGCGCGTGGTGCCGGGCAGGCATTCCTTCCAACATGCCACGGCGAGACGAATGAGCTCGAGAGAGAGATTGAAGGACACGTGGGTCAGCTGTTATCTACGCTCCCAGTTTCACCACCTTCCTTGGACGAATTGAAACAGGAACAACAACACGACGAACTTTGCCGCCAGCTCCGTGCATTCACGCAGAAGGGTTGGCCAAGCCGTCGCGACCTAAAACAAAACCTTAAGGAATTCTGGCCACATAAGGACAGCATCACCGAAGTCAACGACATCCTGATGCATGGCTTTCGGATAGTCGTGCCCAAAAAGCTACAGGAGTCAGCTCTCCGCGTACTGCACGAAGGCCATTTCGGCATCGACAAGTGCCGTGCGAGAGCAAGAAATGCTGTCTGGTGGCCTACGATTGACACCGACATCGAGAATCTTGTCAAGTCTTGCCGGACCTGCCTCCAGCACAGGACTAACCGGAAGATGCCGCTGCAGCCGACAGAATTTCCTGACAGGCCTTGGCAGTGAGTCGGCGTCGACCTGTTCTTCATTGGAGGAGCATGGTGGCTAATCGTCACCGACTACTACTCAAGGTATCCCGAGTTGGCCAAACTCACGAGCCTGAATGCGAGGGCAGTGGTAACTCACTGCAAGTCAATTTTTGCAAGGCATGGAATTCCCGAAGTGGTCATCAGTGACAACGGTCCACAATTTTCAAGGGGACCTGACTCACCGTTTACAGCCTTCGCCAAAGAATACGGTTTTAAACACGTGACATCGAGTCCCCGGTACCCTCAAAGCAACGGGCTCGCGGAAGCTGCCGTAAAAGTGATCAAGAGCTCCCTCGAGAAGACGGGCGATCCCTACAAAACGCTTTTGGCGTACCGGACGAGCCCACTCAAGAACGGTTACTCTCCCGCTGAGCTCCTAATGGGTAGGAGACTCCGCACTACTTTGCCGGCTTCTGCGGACAGCCTAGTCCCCTGCCTCCCGGACAGAGACAGGCTGAGGGCATACGAGGCTGAAAGCAGGAAAAAGCAACAGCACCACTTCAACATCTGGCATGGGGCACGAGACCTTCCGGACTTGGACCCCGACACTGACGTATGGATCGTGGACCTTAAAAAATTTGGCACGGTCAAAGAGCAAGCGGAGGAGCCGAGGTCCTACTGGGTCGACACGGAGTATGGATCTGTTCGCCGCAACAGAACTCACCTGGTCGCAATGCCTCAACATTCCAACGAGTTGCAGCAACAAGAGACAGTCCCGCGGAACCCATTATGCACAAGCAGTGACCATACTCACAGCAAGAGTGGCCGGTGCATAATTCCGCCATCGCGGTTGGAACCGTGACCTTTTTAGAGAGGGGAGGATGTGGGACAATCTGCTACACCCGCACGTGTAGCATAGTGAAGAGAATAAAGCTCTCACGCCCCGCGCCTCGTGCCATGACCTTGACGTCATGCGCGTGGTGCCGGGCAGGCATTCCTTCCAACAGCAAGCTCTGCGATATCTCTCCCAGAAAGCCGGAGTAGTACTCAAGTGCTCACAGATGCTGCCGAGGGTCATACCAGGAAAACCCTGGAAAACATTACCTAATTTAGAGTTCCCCAATTTGAAAAGCAAGCTCTATTTTGTGTTATTCATGCAAATGCTTAGAGAAGTTCAGTTTGTGTCCCCCAAGTGTCACACCCATACACTTGTCCCTCAGCTAACACGAAAATGGAGTGCTCACATGGTCTGAATCCTAAGGCAGAGTTTTGGAGCTGGTGCATACTGATGTGAAGCACAGACGCAGTAGACAAAATATATTTACGCTTGAGACCGGGGCAGGGTGCAAACCAGCATCGCCTCAAACCAAACACTAGCAAGCCTCCAACAAACACGCAGGGAGAGAGACAAACCACCGAGACAGGAGGGACGAGCCCACTCACTTTTGTGCTTTTTGGACGGTGGCCCGTCCACAGGCAGCGAGGGCACCTTGAAGCCATCCCCATCCTCCGCTGCCACCTGCTCCAAACAGGGCACGAACAGGGGCCGCAAGTAAGGAAGCGTACAATAACTGATCAGAGACAGCCAGGCAGGCAGACGCATCTGGACATGTCTAACCGAAAAAGTCACACCATTGTTACCGGCTTACCTGACCCTGTTCTGAGGTCATTGCCTCACCTCCAAAAACGGTGGTACTAACACATTCCAACTGACCAATACTTGCTCAAAAAGCTAAAATAAAATTAAAAAGCAAGCTTTTTTCACTAAATAATACATTATTCTATATTTACTTCAGTCAGAGTTTCAGTATTGAAAATTTTCAAAATAATCAGTAGTAAGGAATAGCGACGGTTGAGTTGATGCTCCTTCCTAAATACGATGCATATTTCAGCCATATTCCCCACGTAAGCCAATCCAAAGTCCATTCCTCTTTTTTTTTTTTCCGTGGTATCTGCTTATGTAACACTTACACACTGCGTTTCGACCGTTAAACACCAGTGAAACATTGCCAAGCACGTGCGCTGTGAAGAGCGCTCAGATAAGATCGAGCACCACACAAAATCCCACACAGCAACTGTACCATACCAGAAATAGAAACATTTTATTCGACACACGGCGCTATTTTATCGCCGCACAGCTAGCCTGCATTTCGAAAACCAGACTCCACCGAGCGGAAACGGGGAACGTGAAATGTGACAACAGGTGCAGAGACTGTCAGGTGCTGAAGCACTGTTACAACCCCATAGCTACTCAGAAACAACTTGCAGTGATGGTGTACTACACGTGACAAAATTTTTTTTCTGGCTGAAAAATGGGGATGCATTTGATGCGAACAAAGAGAGAAAATTTATCCTCGAATGTGTCTGAATGCACTCACAAGCAAGCTGGTACTACAGCAGCTGACAATGGTGTTGTGCACATTGAAGATTTCCGGGTGATCAAACTTAATCCAGTGCCCTCCACTAGGGTGCACCCCTCATAGCCAGTGTGCGTAACAATAATCACGCAGATTAGCATTATAGCTACAACTAACTAATTGGTTTTTGAATCAATGGTTTTAGTGTGCGTGTTTACAATGGAAAATTGCAGGCATGTGCAAAGGCGGCCAAATAGAAAAAAAAAAAAAAAAAAAAAAAAAAAACCTAGTGTCCCCCTTTTGGTTAGACACACACGTGATTGTCCCCAGAGGTAACCCTCAAATACATTCGTGTTTCGCGCCTTTTTACGTCTGACAGCACGCCACCACACAGTTCCCACACACACACACACTCCCAGAAGCACTTCACCTGCAGGATCCTGGTTAAAAAATGGTTAAGAAATGTGTCGGCCCGGTGACAGCCCCGCAAAAGAGAGAGAGAGAGAGAGAGAGAGAGAGAGAGAGAGAGAGAGAGAGAGAGAGAGAGAGAGAGAGAGAGAGAGAGAGAGAGAGAGAGAGAGAGAGAGAGAGAGAGAGAGAGAGAGAGAGAGAGAGAGAGAGAGAGAGAGAGAGAGGAGAGGGAGGGGAGGGAGAGGGGGGGGGGGGGTTAAGTCTGTTGCGACTATGCCTATTCAAAATCCTTCAATTTGAACGATACCTTGCGAGCCCCTTTTTATAGGGTTCCATGCTTTGCTGGAACAAGCAAAGCTATTTGGAGTTAGCTCAGAAAATTCCTTTTCAAAATCAGTTACCGTATTTTCCGGTCTATAAGTCGCATCTTTGTATAAGTCGCACCCCCCTCAAAATGACAGTTTTTCCGAAAAAAACGTATATAAGTCGCACCGGTGTATAAGACGCACCGGTGTACAAGACGCACTTGTTAATTACGTAAACTCACAGTGAATCAGATTGTTAGAAAGAGCGGCGAAAGTACATGGTTACGGCGGCCGCCGCCTATCAACGCATCGCCCGGTGAGGAGGGCTAGACACGTGCATCTCCCGTCCAAAGTCTTGACAGAACAAAGTTGTTAAAGTTCTCAAAAATGGTTTATTGATACACACAGATGGCTTGTACTTTCAAACGACGTTAGGCAAAACCATCAGTCTTCTTCCTCCGACTCACTAACAATTAATTCAGCAACTTCAAGTGGGAGTTCCGCCAGCAGATCGCTATCACCCTCCGACTCACTGATATCTTCTTCGCCAACATCGTCACCACTCGCGGAACGGGTCATTGCGGCCTTTATGAACCCAGCTACAACTGATTTTGTAGAAATGGAGTCCCAAGAGTCAGAGACCCATTTGGCCACCTCTCCAAACGTCGCGCGTCTCTCGCGTGCTGTCGTAAATCAGTGCAATAAAGGTGTCATGGCGGACGGAAGTGACGCGACCGGAAAATCGAAACTTATCAGCAAGCTGTCATTTTAAAAATTAGCAGCACGTTTACATCCTTCAGAGTAACTCTGTGATAATTTATAAGCTGCATTTTATTTTTGCTACCCAGTTTGATATTACTTTGAATTTATTCTGAACTGTAGTTACTGCGCATGGCAGAAAGTGGTGCGCGGTTGTTGCAGGCCATTATCATTGTTTTCGACTGGAATAAACTGTTAATTTTTTTGTTTAATGTCCTGAAGCGACGTTTGGGCTATGAGAAACACAGTAGCGGTGGGCTTCGGATTCATTTGACCATAGAGCTGTCTCCTAACGTGCACTGCCCACGCGCGGCCGCCGCGAACCGGAATTCTTCTATACATAAGTCGCACCGGTGGATAAGACGCACCAACGAAAATTTCAGAAAAAAACCGCGACCTATACACCGGAAAATACGGTATGTTCTCATTTTTGCAACAAAAACCTGATTTTTGACAGGCGTTTGCATCACCTGGGTGTGGAAAAGGGGCGTGGTCATCACGCGTTACCGCTACCAACGAAGAATGCGTGCCACTCATAATTACTCTGCATCAGCGTTTGGTTTTTGTTATTAGGCCACGAATGGTGAATCAGCAAACAATTTTCAATCGTCAGGTTTGCACTCTGACTGTAATAATCCCTGAAATCGGCTGAAAATGTCGAGCAGTGCCTGTTTGCAAAGCTACTTTATAATTTTAGGCAGATTTATTGCCTTTGCGCACGTTGTTCTAAGTTGTGTTGTAGTTCTACTTATCACAAGACCATTCGCGAACAGTTTAAAACAGTTTCGGTTTCGTTTCTGCATTGCGAAATTCACATTATCAGCTCTTTTCTTGCGTGAGCATCCTCGCTTGCGCCTCGTGGGGCATTTCAGCGAGCAGTTAGAAGCGGTCGCTGGAGCTGCCTGCACCACTTCACGGCCAGGGCCGACACTTTGTTGCCGCCTCTTACCACTCTTACCATGCCGCAGACCACACACCACACCAGTTGTAACCGGGCCGGCGTTGCAGCGCCTGCGACGTGCACTGAATATTTTCGTGAGAAGAAATCGCTCCATGCGGTTCACACTTTAGAATGTTGTGCAGATAAGCCACCGCTCTTTCCCTTTTCGAACAAGCAAGCTACGCAAAGCCGAAGATTTCCACCACCGGTACGCTGCGCTGATAAGCAACCGCCTTTGGCATCGTGACCACAAAGTGAGGTTTAGAAGAAAAAAAAAAAAAAAAAAAAAACACGCTGGCGTTTTTATTACATTCCGTGGCATCTGTTCATAGATGCTATAAACACAGCCACGATCCTCCAAAACAAACAACGGAAGTTAAAGCCGTGTAAGACCGTGCTTGCAATGTGCAAGGCCCTGCAGCAGCGGCTGAATGTAAAAAAAAAAAAAAATAACCCACAACAACATATAAAGACCAGGCCTTTGATTCTAAGTGCCGTGAATTTGAGTGATGATAAATAAAGGATGACTTGAGAGGTAGGTTGTGATGTGGTTGTATTCACGCATGTTTTGGTTATAGTGCGATACCGCTTATAGTGCGGATTTTTACGGCTTCCGCGACATACAGTCGAACACGGATATATCGAACACGGGTATATCGAATTATTGTCTATATCGAACTCATAAATTATCCCCTTGAAAATTTTGTGTAAAAGTATAGGAATTCGTACGTTTATATCGAACCGTATTTTTCCCGACATCGGGTATATCGAACGCCGCGGGAGCTGGTAGGTGCTCTTCGGCGGTCGCTGCACCCCCGATTGAGGTTGAGGAGGATTTGGAGGAATGCGCGGGCATGCCGAAGGTCGGGTACAGGAGGCGACTCCTCGATAGGCTTTTGATGAACCTCCGCATGGGCACCGAGCTTAAGGTTGACTTGCTGGGAGCCATACATATGATGACAAGCGCTTGGAACGGCGTGAAGAAGGAGACCGTTGCCAACTGCTTCCGGAAGGCAGGCTTTGTGACGGCCGAACTTTCCGAAGCTTGCAAAGACGGCGACGACGACGACGAGTGCATGGGCGACACGTTTCGTGAGTTGTCGTTCCTTTTCCCGGCTGCTGTTCCAGCCGGAGTGTCTGCCGACGACTTCGTGAACGCTGACACCAATGTTCAGGTTGTTTCGAGCCTCGGTGACGAGGATATTGTAGCTGCGGTCGCAGGAACCCAGGCCGATAGCTCGAGGGGTGAAGATCGTCCGGACGAGGAGGCGGCTACACGATCGTACTCCGCGGGTGAAGTGGCCGCTGCGTTCAGCTTGATTCGCCGTTGTTGCGGCGACATGGAAGAAACTGGGCTGTCGCACCTGGACGGCCTCGAAAAGATTGAGACCAGAGTCTTTAATTTCATTTCCAGGACGAAGAAGCAGGCCAAGATCAGCGATTTTTTTTTGAAGCAGGCCAAGATCAGCGATTTTTTTTTACGGAAATAAAGCGTCCTGTTTCGTCGTGAGTGTGGAATAAGTTGTCATTCTTGAATGCGCCCATCGGTAAGTGATCGTTCGCCATAGGTGAGGTCTCAGAGCCCATATTTTTTATATCGAATTTTTCATATATCGAACTATTTCGTGATCCCCTTGGAGTTCGATATATCCGTGTTCGACTGTATGTTATAAGCTGTCTACACTGTACTAATTTTTCGGACTGATAAAGAAACCTCGTAAAATATGAAAAACATTGCGCACACCGTAAAGCAATGGTCTCAAACAGGCTGCATCTGAGAGAGAGAGAGAGAGAGAGAAAAGCTTTTATTAAAAATATGCACGTAGGCCTGTTTAGTCCTCACATTCCAGAGAACCTCTGGTGACGTCTTCAAGCCGCTGCCTGATGTACGCCGCCAGTTGCCTTTGTTCTTCGGTGGTGCTGGTTGCGGTCAGCCATCCTTTGTTGGGTGTGTTTGTAGTGTTGTGTATGGTTGTGCAGTTCCAGAGTATATGATCTCGGTCGAGTATGACGTTACAGGTAGAGCAAGTAGGGGGTGGTGTGTCAAGATCTCCCCATATCTTGTGTAGTCTAGCTGGAGTGTCCAAGGTGTCCGTTTGAGCTTGTCTTATTAGGGTTGCTTGGTGTCTTGTGAGCGTGTCAGAGAGCTGTGGCAGTTCCCTCCTTCCCGTGGAGTAGTCCTTCAATTTAGGTGCTGTTGGGACCATGAGCGTTTGATTTGGTTCGAAGTTGGCAGGAGCCCGTGCTGCGGCTTCTCGGGCCAGCTGATTAGCTTTTTCGTTGCCTGCCATTCCTTCGTGCCCAGGTATCCAGTACACTGTTACGGATCCCTTGATGCTGTTGTTGATGGCCGTAGCTATGGCTTGTGGCAGTTCCATGCTTAGAAGTTGGTGACAGGTGCTTTTTGAGTCAGTGTATGTACGTGTGCTTCGTGGGGCTGGATGTGTGGTCAATGGCGGTGGCGATGGCGGTGAGTTCAGCCCAGATGGGTTCCACAAGGGGGATGCACTGCTGGTACTCCAATTTTCCTTTGAGGTCAGCATACGCTATGCTTGCTGCTGTGTCTGTTACTGCTGCATCTGTGTATACGTGGTTGTTGAATTGGTCTGCAGCTGCTCGTTTATCGAGGTATTTGGCTCGAATGCTGGTTAGCCAGGGTGAAATAAAGAAAAGAAAGAAAGAAGAAATCACAACCGTGTGTGTGCCGTGTGTGCCTTATGCGCCACATGCGCCCTGCAAAACTTGCTGTTGCTGCTCCTTCCATGCGTACACTTATCAAGGTATTGCACTGTCTTTTCGGGCGTGTGACGGGTGAAGCAGTTGCTTTCAATCAGCTTATTTGAGGGCGCTAGTTTACGATGCGCGTGGGAGCGCCGTCACATGGTATTTTTCATATTTCACGAGGTTTCTTTACCAGTCAGAATAAATGAGTACGCGGTTAGTTCGTCGCTAAAAATGCCACAGTTAGATTCCTCTGGTGGGTACCTACAAGAGTCTCCTTGACACTTCAATGATTAGTGCAGTACTTTTCGAGTTAGAGAATCAATTAAATGTAATTAATCAAACCTCATTAACGCAAAAATTACTGACCGCTACTCCACTGTACTGGGAATATTATGCGCTAGGTTTTGTTCAAGTAACGCCATTGCTCTTTTTTAAAATCTTGGTGCATAATAGCTGGGGCACCCTGTACACACACCGCCTAAGCCCTGAGCCACTGCGCCAGGTGGCAGCCACAGCTACCGGCAAGAAAATGTCGGCCCCAAGAGAGGTCACGTCTGCCGTACCTGAGCCTCCCCATTGTCCCCTTCCGGTGCCTTTCTCTTGGCCTGGTTGGGTGGCTCCCGCTTGAAGACCTTGGTCTCGGCCGCCTGCTGCTTCTCGGCCTTGCGCTCAGCCTTCTTCTCGGCCTTGCGCTCGGCCTTCTTCTCCGCCCGGTGGACCTTCTTGTGGGCCTCCTGCTCTGCCTCGCGCGCTGCCTCGCGGGCTGCAACCTGGTGATCCCAGCAGGAAGGAGGAGGAGGCAAAGGGGGTGAAGTTCTCTTTTGAGGCAAAATTCCAAGGACAGTGAGGTATCTGAGAGCGTAAAAGTTAGCTGCTATCCAGCAGATGCAGTAAGGGGACCCGAAAGGTTGCCGGCCCAAGTCAGCAGACACGGAGAAACATCTGAATCACAAACGACATGATATGTGATGGCTCCATGGGCTAGCACGGCCTGGCCTTTGAAGTACCTTTGTCTAGACGTTAAATGTTAGGTGCTTACCGCCCCCCTCATCCTTGTCGCATTGTTTTCTGCCCCAGGTTTAGAAGAGAGCTTAATACACCAGACTGTAAGTGCACTGCATCAGTCCAAAGCTCTGCAGCACGCACAGCAGTCATTGGGATGCATGCAAGCGTAATAAGGCATGACTACTAGGGGAAAGAAACACTGGACAATGCTAGACTTCAACTGAATGATCTGAAAAAAAAAAAAAAAAAAGTCTGGAAAAAGATGCTTCACTTCATTCAATTGAAGTCTAGCAGGGTTCCCATCCTCTGGTCCTTGTTTTGCAAGTAGTCATGTCTTATTATGCTCATTACCAAATGGCCCAGTTTTCCACCTAACACAACAAGAACCTTCACACAAAAGCCAAAGAAAGGCCCCTTTCCCACACCTGACAAGGGCTGTCGTCTCTTCCCCCTCCCCCTCCTACTTTTGCTTGCTTCCTTTCTTCGTTCCTTCATTCTTCCCTCCCTCCCCTCCTCCCCCTCTGACCCGCCTTCGTCCCCCTTTTCTGGTCACATGATAATGACAATGTAGGCTCTTGGCCAATGCCACAACAACAAAGAGGACTGATTACAGGCAACATCAAAGCATGGAACTTCTTAAAAGCTGATTCTTTACAATTACACAAATTTCCCCCAAAACCTCACATTCTAAACAAAAATCTGGTCCCAGCTTTGAATACCAAACCCGGAAAAATTCCCTCACTATTATCTTTCTTTCTTTTTCTTTTTTTTTTCTAGATCCGAAGTTTCTGGGAATGTTAGAATGTTTTTTTCCACCCTGGCTTTGGGTGGATGATTCCATCTCCTTCCCTGAGATTTCCCACTACGTATGCCCTTCTGACACAGCCAGCAGAACACAACAGAACAAACACGTGGAACCAGCCACATTTCGTTCATCTAAGTACAGACAGGGCTGTAACTTCCCCAAACTCACCCGAAATTGCAAAGTAACAAAACAAAAAGAAACTGCACCCCGTATGCAGTTATACACCAAGTTTTTTCCATTCAAAACACAAACACTGCATTTTCGGTAAAACTAGAACGAAAAAAGTACCAGTACTGACAGACATTTTTAAGTTTTCATTTCTTTCTCAGGAGTTTCCTTGACTTTGAAATGAAAGCACTAATGTGCATGTAGCGGCGCGGGTCCGCCGCGCCGAGACGACGACGACGACGAAGGCAGAACCACGAGGCGCGTGCTCACGTGCGCTCGCGCTGGAGGAATAAAAAATCAGTTCGAGTGGTCAGCTGACTGCTGTTCAAAGAGAAATGGTGTCGTAAGTACTTTTCCTATTTACTGTCACAATATAAGGCCCAACCTCCGTCCATTCTGACCATTATCTGCAAGACGGTGCAGTGCACTGAAAACCACACGAATGCACTGATGGAAGTTCGAGTTTCGAGGGCACAAAGACACTCCCACGGCCCCTCTTAGGAAGGTCGCAAGCTGAAACCAGAGCTCTGTTGTAACTAAAGCCACCAATACTCTCACAAAGACCAACACCTCCTGGAGAATGCACCCACGATTACCAGAACACGTGTCCCTCGACAGCCCATCAAATTCAATTCATGTCGCGACCGGCGCAGTGACAACCAGCCACGACAGCGTTTGGGCTCGAACTGATTTTTTATTCCTCCAGCGCGAGCGCACGTGAGCGCGCGCCTCGTGGTTCTGCCTTCGTCGTCGTCGTCGTCTCGGCGCGGAGGACCCGCGCCGCTACATGCACTATCTGAATTTCCTGCTACCATTCGGCACTAATTGATTAAAATTCGATTCGAACCCATCTCAGGGTTGAGTGAACTGCAAATGTGTTGCACAGGGAGATGGCCTCCACTTGCCTTTTCCCTTTTCTCCAGCACTCTTCGCATGTGGGCATCGTACTTCTCTGTCGCCACGTCCAGGGTCTCCAGGGTCCCTGCAGCACATGCAAGCCCCCCCAATATGTAGTTCCCCGCCACGTGGCCTCAACATGGTTGAACGAGCAGAACCAGACAACAGGCTCCAAGACAGACACTGCTACAGCCTTCCTTCAGGCCTTACTTCTGACCGAGTTCTCAACCAACTTCCACTGTGTCTTGAATAACCAAAAGAGGAGCAGCATTTGTTTCTGCAGCCTGCTTGAGAGGAAAAGTTGGGTTATTTGCTACAGTGGTGTCTAGAACAAAAGGAAAGCACACTTAGATAAGTACAACTCACCGAAAAGCAGCAGCAGCAGCACTCGTGTGAATCTACCACTATGTTCAGGTCCATTAGAGTCCCATTACTAGCCTGCTGCATCTGCCGAGCACTTCTTGTCATGGCCAACCGCACCACAAAGATTGGTCGTTCACCGACACTGGTAGCACAAATGTTGAGGAGGGGAGGGGGGGGGGATTTGCCACCAATGAAAACACAGGCCACAAAACGCTTTTGTCAGGTCAAAACGCCCTTCTTACATACTGGCAATGCTGTGCCCAGAACCAGGCCCAGAGCCTCTCCTTGTGGCAAACGAACAGCAAACTGTTCCTTTCCCAGCCGACCTGCCACCCAGGAGGAGGAGAAGGAGGAGGAGGGAGAGAAGGGCCGCTGCTTGCCTTCCTCACGCTCAAAGAGCAGCAGCAGGTCACCGAGGCTCTCAGGCCAGTCCATGGCCGCATACATGCCCCGCAGCAGAACCTTGCGGTAGTGCTTGGCATCCCCAAAGGTCCTGTATGGAGAGGCAGAGGTAAGGAAAGGGCGTCAAGATCCCAGGCAGTTGCAAGGGGCATTGCTGTTCCAAACCTTCTGTTATGCACTCAGTAGAACAGGACACTTGCACGGGTAGAACACACACAAACTTAGCCGAAAAAGCTAGGTGAGGCCGCCAGCTTTGCTCTTTTCCCAGTATTTGTGCCACTAGTGTGAAGCTGCCCCAATTTTTTCTGGTACCATCGTGGTCACAGCTTACAAAGGGTGCAATTTGTCGACCTTTGTTCCTTCTGAGCAGCCAGCAGCCTTACCGCCCATCTCAATTGTGACAGTCCAGGTGAGAGAGGGAGAGACCAGAGTGAGCAAAGCGCAGGCACCTCTCGAAGTTTGCGTAGTCGAGCCACGTCTGGGCATCGGTGACCCGGCCCTGGTTGGTGATGTCGTTCCAGAGCTCCCGGGCCCTGGGAAGGTTGCCACACAGCGTCGCCTGCACACCCACCGGGGAAAGAAGGAGGAGGAGGAGGAACAGGGAAGAAGACGCAATGACGTCCACTGCACAGCAAGAGACGCCCCATCAGGGGTCCTCCTGGTGGGCATGCTCTCTAGGCTTCTGCACGTCAAACTCAGAAGTGGGGCTCCTAGCCCACTTCATCACCACTACGCAGCTTACCAAGAAATGGAAGCTAGCTCAATCTGCATCCGATTTGATACAAGACATACCTGGCTGAGAATGCCCCATGAGCAAACGGGGCAATGTCTCTGGCACAGCAAACAGGATGTTTACTTTGCCACTCTCTCCTATGTAACGTAACGGATTGTCCTAGTGGGCGTTTCATAAATGGTAATATTGAGTGACAAGTTACGTAAAGACACAAGGGCACTGCTACAACTACTACTCTAGCCCTTGTGCCTCATCCTTTTTTGTCCCCGTGTACTCTTGCGCTCAACCTGACCAGCAGCTCTCCTCGGTAACACTCGCAAACCACTGTGAGGAGCAAATGAGCAGAACACCCCGATTTCACTTCTTGCAATCAACTACAACAGGTGTATGCTGAGCTCAGAGGAGTGAGGCCTGTGCGATGCTCTAGCAGTCCACATGTTAAATCAATGTTTACACACTGAGTTCTGCACAAGGACAAACGACACTTCCCTCAGCATACAATATCACACAGAGTTTGCACAATGTCATAATGAAATGGGCTACAACAAACAAATTTATGCGACTAAGTGAACACAATCCCCCTTTGCTTTATTGGCAGTGTTGAGGATGGTGGTCCTAATTATTTCATCTCATCTCCACCTCAAATTTGTTACAACGGGGTGACAAGACAAAGCCACATTGCTGGCCTTGGTCCCATTTACTCGAGCCATCGCCGGTTCCATGGCATCCTAACATGATCATCTGCACCTCCGTTGTGGGAGTAAAGGACACCGAATCTGAAAAGAATTTTAACACTACTCGGCGGAAGCATGGAAGAAAATACTATGTGTGCTGCAATGCGACCGGTTCAAGCCCAATTCATCAAAATGACAGCAGACAGTGCAACTGGCACTGCCACATCACCTCCTGAAAGCTGGCACACGATTCGAACTTGGTTGCTGGGGCCATCTAGGAAGCAGCCAAGAAACTACGAGAGATTACCTCCCTTTTTCGAGGACTGCCAAGATCACAAATACAAGAAAAATACCGTTAGAAACCCGTTAATGAAATCAGTAGAGAAGTATTGAGAGTAGAGAGACCGCTGCCACCGTCTATCTCATCAAGCTACTGGAGATACCCTCATTATCTCTTCTCCCCCCCCCCCCTCCTAAATCTCCCACCCGAGAGAACAAGCCAAAAACCAACTCCCTTTCCAGCACGTGATAAGCACCGTGACTTGTGAGACTTGCAGCAGGAAATAAAACCGCATTTTCATTCCCCAAGTGAGAACCTGACATACACAGTTAATTAAGTGTTGGAAGTCTACCACTGCAACTCACCTCCAGCTTGGCCCAATACTTGAGCACAGGGCCACATATATCACCCTCTGTTGCCGCATCTGAAACATAGAAATCAGTGCGGACACACGTTCTGGAAACTGCACAACCTCATAGTCTGTAATAAACGCTAAACCGCGACATCACTCCTCATTAAGCTCGCTTCAGGGTCAATTTTTCAAATGAGAACTACACGCATCGTACCTAGACAAATGGCTCTAAGAATGCAACTGGTGTTTCAAAATTTAATTTTATGCCTTTAGAGGCATTCATACTCAAAAAGGCGTTCACGTTCAAAATGCATTCATAGACGTTCCCACTAAATGTGTTCACAGGTGTTTGTAACTTTCGATGCAGCGACGTGCCATGGCTTTTCACTTTGAAAGAGACAGATTGGTTGGTTATGGAGTTCAATGCGTTGAAGCTACACCTGGTCTATGAGGTGCGGGCTCTGGATTAATTTCAACCACCTGGGGATTTTGAACGTGCGCTGAAATCCCTACTTTTGGCTGGAAGGTTCAATTGAGGAAGGAGCAGGCAGTTATGCAGACAGACAGACATTAAAATTTTCAGGTATTAGTAGCTTAAATATCACCCTTAACTCTTTCCTCACGGCGCCATAGGCCATCGGACACGGAGTTCCGATGATTTCAAACGTCCCGCGAAAGCTAAAAACAGCGCCTGGCGGACAACTATTGCCATCTGGCGTATTTATTGACAACTCATTTTTCGATTTTATTATGTTTTGTTGATATCTCGTGTGCAGAGATTGCGCCAAGAGTGAAATTTGAACCCGCGATAGTGGTGAGTTGTGTGAAAACGGCATCCGCTGTATTTGGGCTGTATTTATAAACAAAACGGGCTACCTATCGGATGACTGCGGCTTTACACATTGATGTGTAGGGTCTGGACAACGTATGGTGGGGATATTTTGCCAAATGCGCCGCGTCATATCGCATTATCACCTTCATGATAGCCTGGCACTCGTGTCAGATTACCGCTACAGAGCGATGCACGACACTTCTCAAGAGCGCTAGATTTTTTTTTCTGTTTTTTTACCACTAAAGCGAAGAGGATTTTGTGTCAGAACACAAAAAAGTGTGCTTGGATGCATTACAGACTTACACTCGAGTGGCTTCGAGTGGCACAACCGTCGAAATGTTGGAACAATTTGCATATCTTAGAATTCCCAATATAATTTTTAGGCTCATTACAATCACCTATATACGTTGCGTGTATACTCTTTTGTGCATTTTTTTCTGATTATTTGGCTAATAAACTGTAAGTAATTGTTCCTTTGCCGAAACTGCTGTTATGTGTTTGTAAGAGCAATCTATAAGCTACAATTCCACGCATAGCAATGCTAAATGTGTCCTCTAGCTCAAGAGGAAGAAACAGTTTTGTGGAAGCACTCAAAATCGGCCGTTTTTCCGCCGTAATGAAAGAGTTAATAAATGCACATGCGCACAGGGAAGGTGGCCCAAAGCCAGCATCAACAGAACTCACACTGGCCCAGGTGCTCCACCGCTTTCTGGAAGGCTGCTCGCAGATCCTCCAAAAGTGGGGCCACCACTTCCCCTGCAACCACAGCAACAACATTCCAGAGACTATCGTCAATGGTGTGGTCAGTGCACTTGCGGGTTCAGGACAAGAAGCTGCTACATCCGGTTGCTGGCAAAACCGTTTCTCTCTCTCTCTCACACACATGCACGCACCCCCCCAATGGCCACCTAGATAAAAAATAGGAACTTAGAGAACATTTTAGTGCATGGCAAAGTTAGTCCTGAAAAGCAGAGTGACTACTACTTTGTCCCTGCAAGTATCTTTGGATAAATTTTATTGGCAATATTTATTGGCTAGCAATTATGTTTAGCAAGATTAGTTCTTCAGAAGCACTTCCCTAGCACTGTATACCTACTAGAATACTTGTTTAGTCACAGACAGATTATTGTAGAAACCCATGCGGCTCACCTGGGAGTTCCCGAATGAGCACCTACCGCTTTGGCACTACTGTCCATTGCCAGTCCGTGAAAATGCAATTCTACCCAGAGCTTTTGGGGCTACCCCTTCGAAAGCTAACCGTGAGCAGGAGGATTCTCCTGGTCACTATGACTATGACATAATAGATACTGTGACCGATGTACGCCTGTACGTGTGGACTAATTCTCACTTACAAGAGTGCACCATGATACAGTGTGGACCGCTTATAACGTACGTCGCGGGAGCCGCAAAAAACCAGTGGTACCGCACTATAGACAAAACATGAGCAAATCCAATCACATCACTGTCTACCTTTCAATCATTCTTTGCTTTTCATCACTCAAACGAAGGCCTCTTGAAAATAGCGGCGCAGCTTTTACTTCGCCTTTCTTTTTCCACGTCAGATGCTACTGCAGGGTTTACAAGCTGCTGCACGGTCTTAGAAACCGCAAGCCCGACTTTAACTTCTTTCATTTGTGTTTTGAGGGAGCACATCTGCGTTTCTTTGCGTCTATGAACGGATGCCGCAGGACAACAGGGTAGAAAGCAAAGCTTTTTTTCTTTTTTTGCACCTTAGCTCAGGTTTTTACTCATCAGTACAATGTACACATAGAAAAAAGTTTCGGCATTGCGGCTCCCTATCTATAAATGTTCGAGAGTGAAAAGGGTGGTTGCTTATCTGCACAAGGTTCTAATCGCAACATGTTACCGCGAATGGGGTGGGGGAGGGGGCTGGCTATCTTCAGAGGTAGGCCTAGAGCAAGGGCAGCTGTGGTTATCACGTGCGTGCAAATAGAACACTCAAACTAAAGGGTGCCCATCTTTTTCTTTTCTATGTCAAAGTTGGAGGACAGCAGGAAGCGCGAGCTGCATCGAATGGCCGATTCCTTTTTCTTTTTCCCTGCCTTCTCACGACCCTAAAATGATGCCCCACAGCTGTGCTAATCGTTCAGCAGACCCACCGAAAAACCGCACTATAAACGGTATTGCACTTAAGGCAACCGCATAATAAGCAGGGAGCTTATGCATTGACTTCTATGTGAGGCCTACCAGTGGCGAGGGTAGAGCACCCCGTGCCAAGAAGTGGCACGTACCTTCCTGAGTGGCGCGTGCCTCGGTGCGACGCCTCAGGTAGTCGAGGAAGGCCAGCCAGACCCGCTGGTAGTCCTGCCCTTGGCTGAACCCAGCCTGCAGGGCCTGCTCCATGGCCTCTGCAGGGAGAGGCAAAAGGAAGAGAAGAGGAGAGTTCGCTCCCTTGCACGCAACCAAAGCACTCATCACTCCAACCTCCAGAAATTTAGCAACAATGCTGTAGTTGAGGACAATCGCAATGAAGCTGGTCCTGAAACAAAATTGCTTACCGACCAACATTTTCTTTTACTCGCGACCAGTGTCGCATTCATCATTAATACACAGGAAGAAAAGGCACTGACATAGGTGAAAACCCACTGCCGCTCTTAAAGGTGGTTCGCAACTTCCTGAATTCACTTTACAACCGTGTGCTTGCAGCTTTTGCAGCAAGTGCATGACTGTAAAGCGCTATCAGTGACCCCTTGGCCAGACTCTTCCATGTTCGTCACTGAAATGGACGTACTGTAACACTCGAAGCTCCTCCCGCGCCTCAAGTGAGCAAGAGGCAGCAGCATTGTAATCCTAACCAAGCAGAGAAAGCGCAAATGTTCACAGTGTAGTCACACTGCTTCGATCACAGGAGTAACCAAAAAGAAATTAACTCCTCATGTACTGTCTCCCAAACAGGGTCTATGGTATGTCATCCTACTCCATGTACTCCTCTGTCACTGACTCTTAACTGGAGCTGCAGAGCTGTTTGGCTGCCTCTTATAACTTCTTTGACTGAATTGTTGCAATCCTGTGACCAATACACGCCGCTTTTAAAATATGCTTCCATTAGGTTGCAGCGGCACTAGGACCTGGCACGCCTGTTACAATACACAAAGTTCACATTCAAGAACGAGCTCAGTGTAGTCTGTTTATCCCCAACTGCTTTGTGAACCAGAAATCGAGTGAGCAGACCATCAGAAGGTATGACCACAGATGAGGTGCGTTACCGCTAGGGCCCCAAATTTCGCCATCAGTATGTCAATCAGCGGCCAGACGAGAGGATAAAGTACTGCACATCCCGCTCTCTGAACTTTGCCAATTTTGGTTTGGAAGTTTCTCGGCTGCCACACCTTTTAAAATCCACAAGAACTGGTCAGTCTCAGTCCTTTTAGACGAGCACGAATGCACAAAACACAACACGAAGAGAAAACAGCAACTGCCCTTTTACATCCTCCACTTGTAACTTTTAAGAGCCACAGATTTTCACTAAAACCGTCTGATGATCAAACAATCAGCTTTGAGTTAGACGTGATGCCAAAAAGAGTTAAGGCTTATTTGTCAGGGGTGAGACAGCTGAATCAGATTTGGGAGCACTTTTTGGAGCAGCGAAATATTGATTTTGGAGCAGAACAACCTTGATTTGGGGCAGAAGAACGACATTTATTATACAGGGGTGAGAGAGCTGAATGAGATTTGGGAGCAGTTTTCGGAGCAGCGAAATCTCGATTTTGGAGCAGCACAACTTTGATTTGGAGCAGAAGAACGACACTTATGATGTGACCTTAGGAGCTTAAAAAATCAAATTTTTCACTACTCACGAGAGAAAAATGCATTTTAACAGGTTTTGAACGTACGTAACACTCAAACGGCCCTTCAATAAAGTTTTTCCTACCAGAGTATCACAAGGTACGAACTGCACCACCTTTTTACAAAGCAGTTTTATTAATTCTTAGGCTCTATGCATAGATAGCGTAGAGTTCTGTTGAAAATATCGAATTGAAAAACTAAGCAATAGTAAGGCAGTTTTATTATCATCTGAATGCCAAAATTATTATTTTTGTAGTAGAGCCACGGCAAAAGTTGCGCGAAGTGAGGTGACAGTCGTAGTGAGGTGACAGCCCCCACCAGCCCTCCCATTTCAATCCCCACGGTGCACGTTCGCTACGATCGTAATTTGAGTAACGTTGGTATGTTTAGCCACCTCCTTTTTGCCTTAAATTTCACTTCAGATAATGAACCATTATTAATAGCGTGCGATAATAGCCCGTCCGGCTATCGGCCACTGCTTGAACATTTGGGGGTGATGCAGCCTGCGCCGCCACTTCAGCAGTGTCGATCATACCATTCCCGCCGCTCGCAAGCTCGCTTTCAAAGGCAGGAATAACTCGGCATTTTATAACACCGCAACGAGTCCGAAATTTCAATTCAAGAGCGCACTTCGCCCCACACTTAAGGGGAGACACGGGTCTTGGAATCCCGAAATTTGGCCAAAAAATCGATTTTTAGAAATCGCCATTGTCGGAAAGTAGAGCTATTTTTCTACCTGTTAGCAAAATATCCAAGCCCAGGAGTACGTATTTGAGCCATAATATCAATTTATAGCACCGACAACCGCTAAAATTGGCCAAGATTCGACGCGAAAATAGCATTTTTTCGACGACTCGCCCCTCGGGTTCTACATGCGCCACGGCGTCCATCTTGGTCTCATTCGAAAGCGCGTCTTTTCGTTTTCAATTCCCCGCCAGAACCACTCCGTTTCGTCCGTTGGTTGCGAGTAAAACCGGGGTAGAAAAGAGACGGAACGCGCCGCCTAATTGGCTACTGACTGCACGTGACCGCAGGGCGCAACCTCATTGGCTGGGCGCCGTGGGTCGTCTGCTCGGCACTTTCATCAAAGTGCAACGGCTCATGTGTTCGTCTATGCGAGGACCGGCAAAAGCCCCGCATGGCGTAAAAATAAAGTAAATATGTCTATCGATAACCGAAAGGAAGAACAAGCATTATTAAAAGCGCCTGAAATACGATTTTCTGCTCGTGTGACGACGACTTATCGCAAGAACGGCGCCGAGACGGAGGTAGGCTTAGCGCCCGCGCGGGCTGCCGAGACGATGGCGTAGCGATATGATTACGCCTGCGGGGGCGCTAAGGTGCGTCTATCTTTCGATCAGCAGCAAATAGAAAGAAAGGAAATGATAAAGTGGAGGATGCCGCATACAGACGTCGCAAGGGAAGTGTGTTCATTCTGTTATCAACGATGCCGTGGCGGGTCGGCCCGCACTCCGGCGCGCGCTTCATCGTCGGCAGGTTACCATATAGATGAGCGATTTGAGAATTATAAATGTTTGCACTGTGTACAATCTGTGTTGGTGACGTGATATACGAGCAGATTAAACCGAAAATGTGGTTATCCCACCTAGCCAAGCGCACGCACGTTACAGAACAGTGGCGGGCATTCCGTTACCAGCCCCTTCGCTGCAACTCATTTCACGCAATGCAAATCCGATTTGATTGCTACAAATGAAGCAGTAACATAACAAAATAAACGTTTACAACTGTGGTGCACGATCGGCACCTCAGCCCTAGTCGCCAAAGAGTGACGGCGCGCTGCCAACAGCATAAAAATTGAAGCAACGTTCTGGCTTTGCTTTTGTTCAGTTTTTCTGCCAAGTGCCATCTGTAGACAGAGGATTTCATCATTTTCCCATCAACTGATTTCAGCAAACTTGGTATGCTCGTGTTGAGCGAAAAGCGAGCTACATTCTAGAACCTTTCTTTTTTTCATATGCTCAATAGATAAAACTGTCACTTGTAGTAAAACTTCAACTGCGATTTTCTCGGCTTCCCTTTTTTTGCATATGTGCCTAGCCTTACAGGGGTTTTGAGGTAGTTTTTTTCAAAGGATTTCTACAAGTGTTATACCGTTGAATTCGGGATAAAATGAATTGCATGCTGATGCTATTTTAATTGGCTCATTTTGCCCCAAATAAATGTTATGAGTAATAATATGAGCTCAGTAAGTTTTCTGAAAACTGTACTTGGCATAATTAGACTAATTTTATCCAATCAACCAGCTTTACAGGAATATAAATAGCTTCAGCATGCATGGCAGGTCTTAAGCTACACATCCATACCATTTATTTAAAAAAAAATTGAATAAAAGTCCCTTAAAGGCCCGTAAGAAATTACTTAATTAGGCTCCAGTGTTTTCTTTATAACTCAGAAAATAATTATACCACTTGAAAACTAATTACATATTTGAAATGAGGAAGACAAAACACATATGCACAGTGATTTTCATGATCACAGAGCAATTAATAAAAAAGTTCATTTCAAGACCCACGTCTCCCCTTAAGGGGGGACGTGGCTTTCAAAATCAACTTTTTTATTTCTTTGTGGATTTTGATGAAAATTGGCACAGCAACTGGAAATGCTTCCGTGATAACACCATAAAAATTTCAAACTAATATTTTGAAAACTTTTTTATGTATTAAATTTTCTTTCTGTTCCGCTTGTACCGAGCTTGAGCGGCTTATAAAATACGATAGAAAACTTGTTCGAAGTGCTTTGCATTCCCAAATGAATGGACGAGGTCGTGACAGTTTTAGAATTTTTTTTTTACAACACAATGTTTTTTAGTTTTCATTTTTTTAGAGGTTAATGTGCAATAGGCATGTTGACTGTGAACGATTATTTGAATAAAAAAATCACAAAAAACAAATCTGGAAAACCAAGAGTGTCACGACCTGAACTGTTTATCAAGGAATGTAACGCAAGAAACGAAATCAAAATAGACCCAGCGGTCACAAAAAAATCCCTGGTACAAGCGACGGAGGTGGCAAAAAAAACTGTTTTGAGAAAACGGCTTCCGAAGTTGCAACATAGGTTTCACTTATCAAAAGTCGTCACGGTTGTAGCCTTTCATGTCCTTTTGAACATGGGGCTTCTGGAATGCCTTGCCTTGAAATTGGAGTGCCTTTTACAGCCTTTTTCTTTCCAGAAAACATCATTTTCAGCTCCTCCGTGAAGAGTACATACCCCACTTTGTAGACCAAACGAAGGGGGAGATGGGTTTCAATGGGCTTTCAATGCAAAGTAGGTTAGCTGGTTGGCTGTATCGCACTGAACAGCCTCCTTTTGCAGTGTTGTCACCATGGCAACAAGTTGAGCATTTTTTTAACTTAAATTTGAACATTTTTGGCTTTTTTTTATGTTTTATCATCTTGCCTGGCACAGCAACTTAGTACTCATACGTGCAGGTGTTCATTGCCAAAAGTTTGCATATCACAAGGATGAAAACGAGCTACTTTGAAGCTTGGTAGAGTATTCTGCATAACTCCCAACTTCAAAGCAAGAGCATATTTTTTTAATACTTTTGACATTCAAGGCATCCAATATTTCTAGCAGCAAAGCCAGTATGCCCTAAGCAATGGTATCAATAATTTCCCTAAAAAATCACTGTAAATGCTGCGACAGTAACGTACATTTTTAATGCAGATAACATATTTTTATTCCTATATTACTAACTCAAACCTGTTTGCATGAAAATTACAAGTGCACGGGAAACGTTGCGCAATACGGGCGATGGCTCGCGCTCATTGCAGCGCACGCTTACCGCGACATATCGAACTTTAATTATACCTGATATGGCTGGTCAGGTCGCTTTTAAGATTAAATCTAACGTCGCAGGCATTAATTACAACTACTGGCGTTCAATCGTAACCGGTTGCCCAGTCATGTGCTGCTCCAATGCGCGTCGGCTATGCCGTGCGCGCCAGCGCGTTTGACACGTCGACCGTTTCTTTCTCAAGGCTAGCGGGTCCACAGTCAAAACACAGCAATAACCAAGCGTGTAAACATCGCAAACCCGACTAAAAGTTCACTTCACGAACCGCTATCGCAAGCGCGCACATTGCGTCACCCTCCGGGGTCTGGCGACGGTAGAGTCACGCGCACCACGAAGCGTTCGATGACCTCCTCCTTTCGAGCCACACAACTTCCCGTAATCTGGCTCGCGATCTCAGGCATTCCCATCGCGATAACGTGCGTGTTGAATACCACAGATTGAACAGGAACTCGGCCGAGCGAAGCGGCGAAAATGAACTCAATCCGCTCGCTACGCAGCTCAGGCGGCCGCCATCTTGCGTTGCGCCCGTGACATCCAATCAGGAGGGTCGATGTTCTGTGCCCCGACCGGAGGACCAATAGCGCTTCAGCATCTATTTCTAGCTTCGTTTGTGCGTCGTTTCTTTTCTGCCGTTTGTGCGTTTGTGAATGAACGAAGATAAAAGAGACGAGCGGAACCGGAAAGACGATCGCTCTGCCGATCTAACCATATCAAAATGGCCGCGCCCGGTGGCACCGTTGCGGAGATAGAGCGCTCCGAAAATTGCCGTTTTTTCACCCTTTTGCGCTGATAGTTTGTCACCGCGCCTGACAAAAGTATTTTTTATCCGAAGTTGAAAGCCGCGTCCCCCCTTAAAGGGGCACTGACACAAAATTTTTAAGGCGAGATAACTTCGGAGATAGATAGGTGGGAACACATATACATCATCTGCAAAATATCAGCGGTGAATACAGCCTAGAACATATTTAAAATCAATTTTGAAGTGTGCGAAACGCAACCGAGCGGCCAGCAGAGGACCACGCGCAAGTGTAAATAAACAACATCCAAACACGTCACGAGTTTGTGTTTGCCGCTTCCGCACTGCCGGCTCGCCGCTCCAATCGGAGGGCCGGAGGGCGGAGCTTCTGCTCTCGAGAACGAACGACCCGATCGTTGGCGGCGGAGGCGCCGTGATTTCGTCAGCTCATCGGGCAGCTGGCCGCGACCAAAGTTCTACAGCGATTCCAGGCACTCTGTTTCTATTACTGTTTGTTACCATTGGATGCGGAAACGCACCGGAGGCACAAAAAGCCCACTGAGCTAGCCGCACGGTCGCTGTGCAGGCGGCGGCCACGGCCGCGAAGTGGCCCACGCCGGCGCAAGTAGCTCGAGTGATAGCTTGTTACCGCTGCACGAAATTGTCCCCAAGTCCCAACCATGGTGGCTTACATGAGAAAGGAGTTAATGATGCCATGGCGGGTTGCATTAAAAATTGTCATCTGCACCGCTTACGAGAGCGGCACTCGAATATCCGCCGCAGTGCTAAGCCGAACACATCTGTAGGCGGACCTGTAGGCAGACCGGCCGGCTGCTCCCAGCGCGCGTCTTGCCACCCACCGTCTCGAGCGTCGCGCGTCGCTCGTTAGCCGCGGTAGCATTTGCACTCGCAGCGCCTGCGTCACATCCACGGTCGCTTTTTAATTAGGCACCTCACGAGATGAGTACGGGGGGGATTCGCAGAAACTGCCGTCGATGCGGATTCGACAGTGCTACGGCGGCTCTGCTCTGTAACTGTGATATCCCTCCGACGGTCACGTGGTCAGCTTTGTTCACACAAAATCCACAAAATCCATCGTTTCGCGGCACTCGCTGAAACCGAAACTGCGACTGGCCGCATTGAAAATGCCTCTAATTAAACAACCGTCGCACGCTGAAGCAAATGAGGTTTCACTAGCTACTTATCGCAACAAAAAAAACAAGATGCAAAATTTTTGTGTCAGTGCTTCTTTAAGGCCGAAACACGGCGAATTCGTGGGCACCACGCAACTTACCGCAACAGATCAAACGACTAAATGTAAATCCAGCCACTCGAGAGCACTCTGCCTGAACCACAAGCAACTGCTTCGCCCGGTGGCCATGTTTTCCGATCTTCACCCCCACAAGATGGCGGCGCCCAATAATGTCGTTCCAAAGATACGGCGCTCCAAAAATTGCCGTTTTTTCATCAGCTTGCACAAGTAGTTTGAAGCCTCAATACACATAGGTATTTTTTCTACAGGACTTTGCAATGGTTTTCGATGGGAAAACTTTAAAAACGCACAGAATATAACATGTGCAACCCGACATTATGACTTTCGAAAGAACTATCTCGGGGACAATTTTATGCAGGTTTTTTTATTGGATGATTAATCTATTAAAACTCCACGAACACCACCACCATGGGGGTGCTGGAAAATTATGCCGTCAGTGAGCATTTTTCCCCAGTGAAACCGACGGGAGCGTTAAAATCCTTGGCTCTCAGACTGTTTTGGAGCAGTTTGGCGCAATTTTAGCCATTTTCAAGCTTTTGGAGCAGCCTGGCGCAGGAAAACAAATTTGTATCAAATGTGCGCAATATGCGCAGCTGTCTCACCCCTGGTTTATGGTTAAAATGGTGATGGTTTCGTTTCTGGGCACAGCTTCCAAGCAATCGTACAGTCCTTACTTCAACTGGCCTGCCCTACCACTTTTAGACAAGGTGCCGTACCTGTGCCTAATTTTGAATAAAAGCCTGCATCCGTGAGCACTCTGTTTGGTTGTTTTCTTTCTGTCCGTTGGCATTGGCTGTACAAGATATGGTGCTTAACGGTAGGGGGCCACAATATCCCACCTTCACAGTTCAATTTTTGTGCTCTTGAGTACGTTCTTCCCAAGGGTGACCAGAACATCCACCTTTGTGCAGAGAAACGTGAGCACATAGCTACCAATATGACTTCTTATTTCCCACCATGAAAAAAAAGGTAAGACATTTCTACCCACAACAAGACAATGAAAAAGAAAAAGGTGCAAAAAGGATGACACAGAACTGAAAGAACACAGCACGATGTGCTCACAAAAAATGCAGGACGACGCCCTGCCCCGCCATCGTCATTTCTGCGCCCTCTATCCATGATGTGTGAAAACCAAGTTGCTCAACTTTAGGTCATGCTGAACACAAGATGGGAGGAGAAGGGAACGGGCCGACCAACCTTTGACCCGCTCGTGCGGGGCCTGTGAGCGCTCGAGCGCCTTGAGGTAGGAGGCCCACAGGCTGGCTGACCAGGGGCAGTTGCGCACCGACCGCTCGTGGCAGGGCAGTGACACTGACTCCACCTTCAGCTGGGTGTCCTGTAACGTGAAAGAATCTCAGCACCAGCTAGCAAGTGCCACAGATGCCCTTGGCCCCATTGGCACTTTTCTGGCTTGCTTCCATTTGAATTACAGACTGTATGCCACAAAGCCATTACACCACCCCAAGAAAGACCCATCACCATCATACTGAAGAGAAAATAGCTTAAAGGGACCCTGCAACACTCTGAGCAGTGCAAGTAAACCTGCGCGACGTGTAGATTACACTGCCAGGAATACCTGAGCCAAATATTACACGTGCACGTGAAGCGGTGAGCACGCAAATCGATGTGAAAGACGCGGAAAAACCAACCGCTCTCTCTTCAGTTGTCCTCATTATGCAACCCCTGGCATGGCCTAAGGGACGTCACATAGGCCATGGCTGCCCGATCGGCTGTCACTGGTCAACTTCGCGGCTAGATTCTCCCATTTCCGTCGTTGTCATCGCTGTGTACGAACCTCTTCTATGCCTGAACCTGTAGGCACAGTTTTGCCGTTTCTTTTGTGTTTTGAGTGTGCGCGGAGTTCGAGTGATGAGCTCAATACTTTCCTTTCAACGGGACCACTCGACTACAAACGTTTATTGCTTCAAAAACGCCCTACCAGCCCGAGCGCTCACTTGCGAGCAGGCGCCCATGCCTGCTTTTTTGTGGCACCAGACCGGAAATAGGCCCATCCGCGTTGCGGAGAAAAGGAGAAAACTACCCGGCATGTGATATATCGAAGGCCGCCAAAGAGAACGCCGCGAGCCGCCCCCCTCTCCGGGAGAGAGCGCGCAGCTTTCGTCGCGTTGCCCGCGGTTGAGTTGAGAGGGAACGATTATGCGCGATTTCTCATCGCGCGTAGTTTCGTTAATTGTGAACGGATTTTCATAATTCTTGCGGGAGGAGATTTCTGGGACAATAATAGACTTTATCCCAAAATACATCACTAGTAGTCGATGGCAAGTGTTGCAGGGTCCCTTTAAAGGGGCCATGCAGACAAAACACGTTTGGGTCATTCGAAAAAGTGCCTCTTTAGAATCATACTGACACCACTGTTAACATGCGCTTCGCTCAAGTAAGCTACATAATTAGGAAAAAAAAGGAATGGCCATGCGTACCACTAGCTCATTTCCTGGAACAGAACCTATGATGTCATATGTGCCCAGCTGTGCAATAGTCTTAGGCCAGCAAAAGCAAACGCAAATTAGGCAGGGCTCATAAGCTTGCACAACGAGTTATTTGCGCTTAGCACTCTTGTGACCGCACCTATTCCTATTGATGGTTTGCTATCGATGATTTCAAATTCCAATTTTGCCGAGCGCTTCTGGTCCGCTCACGCCAGCCAAATGGTAAAGAAGGAAGTATTTTATCAGTTTTGCTTTCGAGTTTCATTTTTCCGCTGCGTGGGGGATTTTTAAATGTCCTTTGCCGCCGAAGAAACGAGCTTACGTGGTTTCAGTTATGGCGTCGCCGCCGCTCGCCGATGCTTCGCGTGAACGGGGAAATTCAACAAATTCCGGTGTAACTGAGCTTGAATCTGTGCGCGATGGTAGCAGCACAGACACAGAAGACGACTTCGTTTCGTCAGACTTTCCTACAGTCAGCGAAAGTGCGTCAAGTGGCCCGGGCCGTCACCAGGTGTGCACCCTTGAGTTTCGCTTTCTTCTCTGGTCGCTCTATCGCGGGCGCATGTAGTTGTAGACAGATCCGGCCCCATTCGAAAGGCCGCAGCTCTTTTCTGCAGGGTGTCGACTTCGTTCGGGCGAGACCATTTCGCACCAACTGCACAGAGAGCCGAGTTTTCTCCACAAAAACAGCCCGGAGTTGACCTTGGCGTAGCGTTACGGAGCAGCGCGCAGCTGTTCGTGTTTATATTTATATTTTCGTATGTAAATAACTTTGGTACTTACACCACTCATATTTGTAGTATTATTCTATAAGCGTTTTATGTTCAAAGTGTATATTTCAAATTGTTTTTACGTCTACCGTGTGCAAAGTAGCATCGAGGTTACCATCAATTTTTTCCTTTTTGTTACTTTTTTGTTTTCGCAATTTTTTTATAACATTCCTAATGTATTTGTTGCTGTAATTATTACTGTTGGAAAGCCCCAATCTTCCTGTATCATATCCCAACCTACACATTAGCATCCACCATTTTCTGTGGCAAGAAAAAAAATTTCCTGGACTGCCCAAAACCAACCGGTAGGCACTAGTGCTTATATAATGTATGTGTGTAAGTAACTTTTCTACTTACAGAGCCCATTTTTGAAGTATTACTTTATAAGGCCCTTATGTCTCAATTGCATATTCCAAATGTTTTTATGTGTACCCTGTGCAAAGTGGCATTGATGTTTTCATCACTTTGTTTTTCTTTTTGTTACTTTTCTGGTTTTGTTAATTTTTTTTATAAAATTTGCTATAAAACTGTTGTTCGAAATTATTACTGTTAGAAAGCCCAATTCTTTTTCTATCATTTATTATTTTACACTTCAGCATCACTCATTGTCTGCGGCAAGGGAATATTTCCTGAACACCCAAAAACAGCTGATTTTTCTGCGGTCACGAGAGTGTTTAATGTAATGCATACTCATTTTACAGCTGTAAGAATGGTTCGGTAAAGAATGAGTAACAAAAATACACGTAAGCATAGAAGTACCGATGCGCACTACTGTTGGTACTGGTCGCACTATATGCTCGTTTTAGCTGCACAGCACTCCGTTGCTTTAGAGTTGTCTTACGTGGCACTGGCCGATTGGCGTAAGCGACGTTAAGAGAGTTTTAGCATAGCGGGTACCGCCCGCTAACGCTACGGCGGTGGGTAGCGGAGCCCGACTGGGCAGGTGCACATCCGTTCGGGTAGGGCAGATTAGTTCCTGTGCATTCGCTCTGCTGAGGGGCAACCTCCTCGCCCTCCCCGAGAGCACCTGCAAAGTCGGGTCCCGGTAACCCGGCGCCGTAGCGCGAGCCACCACTAGCCGCTATGCTAAAACTCTCTGTTGTCTTACGTGACCCTGTTTATCGAGCATACCCCATGTTTCACGAAACAATTACTTTCTACAGTAGTAAAAACAAGCCAGGAGCAAATACGCAGTCAAAAACAAAGCAATGGCAGACAACGGTCCGTGGATGAGTATGGTAGTGCCATCTGGGAGGGCTGATGGCAAGCAAGGCTGCAGAGCCAAATGACGCAGTGGAAGTTCGTTTGAATACGCGCACTTATGACTTCATAGCTGACGTCCCGAAAACACACGATTCGGTGGAAAAATCAAAATTTTAACCTGAATTGATTAATTTTTCAGTGAATATGACATCGTTTGCTGCCGGACAAGCGCCGGTGCACTATAAAACACAAAATCTTTCGAAAGAACCTTTTATCACTGGATCAATGCTCAAATGGCTATGGGAAGGTCAGACATTCGCTTGAAACCAACTTCCAGTGTCCCTAAGAAGGGATGATTCAGACAAAACGCAAGTTGTTTTCATTAGAAAGATTGCACCACATCAGAATGAGAGACATGCCAATTTTAACACAAACTTTAAAAAAATTAAGCTAAGTTACAAGGAAAACCGACAAAAAAGTGACAACTCCCAAGCCTTTTTTTCCCCACTGCTCTTATGACGACGCAGGGACTAGTTTGTGCAACTAGTCACCACTGACATTAGCAACTACTAATAAGTATGACTGTGCAAATTTATTCATGCCTCTCTGTACCGTTTGTTGGCACAGCTTCAAATCTAGCATGGAGCTAGTGCACTAATTACTATGTTTTAGGGGCGAAGCTCCTTAAGGCGTGGGTCTGTCCATCCTCGACGTATGTCTGTAGCCACCTCTAGTTTAGTTCTTGGATTGTTTACTAGATGGCGGTACTTGTCTATGATGAAAAGATGCGCTTGGATTGTTTACTAGATGGCGTGGCTACCTCTAGTTTAGTTCTTGGATTGTTTACTAGATGGCAGGGAGCGTTGTAATAAAATCCGTTCGCTGTTGGCGCGCGCTCGGAGTCGCCCGATGGATAAAGGCCGACCTCCATGCAGCGAAATGTAGGCGAAAAGGCGGCGAATGTCGCCCGGCGGCGGCCGCTCCGCCGCCGGCGTCGAAAATACGGCTGTTCGTCGGCGATCTACGCGAGCTAGATGTCGAACGCGCGGCGGCGAACGCGACCGGAAGCGGCAAACTGCATTTTGAGGCCGCAGACAATCACAGCCTCGTACTTCGTTGTACTTCCTGTCCTGTCTTCCATCGGCGGCGTTCGCCAGGTCACGTTGCATGGAGGCTGGGGTGGACGAAAACTGAGCGGCGCGTCAAACCATGGCGTCCGCCGCAACCTCCACGGCGACCGTGGAGGTTGCGGCGCGCGGTTTTACTGATGATTTCCCCTAAGGAGCTTCGCCCACTCATCATCATTCACCCCGTGGATATGCTGTGAATTTTTTTGGTACCGTCTTTACTTACGTTATGATCAAACTTTTTTTCTAAAAATTTGATGCAAATTTACGGGTGAGTACGGATGAGCAAATTTACGGGTGATGCAAATTTACGCAGGGTAAATTATTTGCAATACATTTTCGAGCACAGAAAAAACAAGCAAGTTGTGGGTCAAAATTCTTACGATAGGTCTCATGAACACAATAAAAATAATAAATGAAAGCATAATAAAAACTCCGCACACTGGCATCAGCCGCTTTGAAAAGTGAAACAAAATGCAGCGTTTTCGTGAATTATGGAACGTGCTAGAACGAGTTTTCTGAGAGGTGACAATAGTTCGACCAATAAGTGACTGCCACTGTCACTTTGCGGGACATCAAAACAGACTTGGCTGCCGACGCAGCAACCTGAGCGTGTTTCTTTTTTCTTGTGCATGCATCATGTGCATTTAGTGAGAGTTTCTTCCTCATCAATATTGAATACATGCTTGCCGGTATCACTAATATTGGCAAGTCTGCCACAATAACGTAGCCATGTCCTCTTTAAAAGGGAAAGAAACAGAGGTGCGCACGAGCATCATCAGCTAGACTTGGCACGCATACGACATATTGCTGCGGCTAGTTCAGGGTGCATTAATTGCGCGGGAAATGAAAAAAATCAAACTTTTACGACAAACCTCACGGGTACGATCACTATGCGAGTAAAAACGGTACTTCCCTTTTGATGTCAGTGCTGAAGAAGCTAAGTGGGAAAGTTGAAAGTTTTCCAATATTAGTGGTCATTATTTCTTCTTTCCGCCTCCCCCTACCGCTTTTTTATTTTTTTTCTGTGTGAAAACAAAAACCTCTGGGGCTGGAATAGAGCTGTGTGAATTATCAATGGCTATACCTTCCCAATAAAGTAAAGACATGCTTTTTGTATGTATGTATGTTTGTGGTTTATTGGCGCAAGGGTTTCTAAGACCAAAGAGCGCCAGAACTATGTTACGTGGTCTTTCAATAGTCATGTTTGTGCTTAAAATATGTATGAAACGAGTATGATACATCTTAAAATACTGTATATATGGGTGTAGAGGGCCCGTCCACTAAAGCATGAAGATGTTCATAATGGTGGCTGAAATGGATTATGGGTGCAATGTGATGCACCACGAGCCAAAGAGCATGCGACGTGAGTGGGCTTCCCGTGCGGACAAAGGGAGCATGAGGGCCTCACTCACTGCTCGTAGGCTCTGAGGTCACGCACTGTACGAGATGAGTTTTAAAAACTTGATGTCTGCAAGATAACTTAAAAGACTTTTGTTTGTAAACATAGGTTCATCTCCTAAAAACAGTGAAGGATGTAGTGGAATGTTGTAGGTATATATTTTCGGGAAATGCCGTTTTCTGGCTTCATTGCAGAATGTGCACTCAATTAATACATGGAGGACGGTGAGCCGTTCCCCACACTTGTTACAAACAGGTGGGAGTGTTCCATTCAAAAGATATGCGTGTGTAGCGTAAGTGTGGCCTATTCGCAGTCTGCAAATGGATACTTCAATGAATCTGTTTTGTTTTTCTGTTGTGTATCTTCCTAGGTTTGGTTTTACTGAGTGTAGCTTGTTGTCTGTGTGTGTGTCCCACATGTGCTGCCAGCATTTACGGATTCCCCTCCGGATTACTGGTTTCAGATCGAGGTGAGGGACCTGCGCTACATCAACACCACTACGTAGGGCCGCCAAAGTGGCGTTCTGGTCAGCAATTTCATTGCCCAGAATGCCACTGTGTCCAGGGATCCAGCAAACAAGTATTTTTAGCTTTGACTTATAGGCAGTTATAAGAGCTTTAAAAAGGCGGTTTAGAATAACGTTTTTTGTGGGCTTAAAGGAATCCAATGCAGTTACTACGCTTAGGGAGTCTGTGTAGATGACTGATTGTTGTATTTTGTTCTGTGTAATGTGTTCCACTGTGATTAGAATACCATAGGCTTCTGCTGTAAAGATGCTACAATTTCTGTTCAGTGTCCTTGTGCTGGCAAAGTCCGGGCCATGTGCAGCACAGGACACAGAAGAAGAAGACTTGGAAGCATCTGTGTAAAAAGAGGCGCATGGATATCTGTGTTGTAAACTTAAGAAATGCTGTAAAATCAATTCGCGGGGTGCACGACGCTTGTCAATTTGTTTAAAGGATGTGTCACAATGAATAGTTGACATGTCCCAAGGTGGGACTATATCGGCGATACAGGTTTTTATGCCATCATCTAAAGACACCCCTATCTCCTCTGCAAGGCCTTTGACACGCAAGGCTACAGGGGCAGGGATCGACGGGCGCGCTAAATACAAATGGGCGGATGAGATGTCATTCACAATAGAATTGCATGGGTGATTCGTCATAGACATTGTCCTAATAGCATAGAGGAGTGCTGTATAAGCACGCTGGTGCTCTAGGCACCAGTGGTCGCATTCTACATAAAGACTCTGGATTGGACTTGTCCTGAAGGCTCCAGAGGCAAGGCGAAGGCCCAAATGTAGTACTGGGTCTAACATTTTTAAGGCAGTTTTAGACGCGGACCCGTATGTTACACTTCCATAGTCTATACGTGACCTAACTAAACTCACAAAGAGACGTAGAAGGCAGTCTTTATCAGCACCATAAGACTGATGTGACAACACTTTTAAAATGTTAATGGTTTTTAGGCATTTTTGTTTGAGTTTCTTTAAGTGCTGTACGTACGTTAGTTTTCCGTCAAGTACAACACCTAAAAACTTGTGTTCTTTCTTGACAGCAATCCGTTCTCCATTCAGTGTGACATCGGGTTCTCGACGAATTCCACGCTGTCTTGTGAATAACACACATGTACTTTTGTGAGGATTCAATTTAAAACCATTTTCTTCCGTCCATTTTGCAAGCCTGTTCACACCTAACTGTATCTGCCTTTCACATATGGACTGATTGCATGACCTAAAGCTTATTTGGACGTCGTCAACATACATTGAGTAGGAGATTGAGGGTGGCAACGATTTCCCAAGTGAATTCATTTTAATTATAAACAGAGTACAGCTTAATACTCCACCCTGGGGAACCCCATTTTCTTGTATGTATGTTCTTGATACCACTGTCCCTACTCTTAGAACCCTAAATGTCCGCTCCGACAAATAACTTTCAATAGTGTTTAGCATATGTCCAGACACACCGAATGCCTTGAGATCAAGCAGTATGCCGTAACGCCAAGTTGTATCGTATGCTTTTTCTAAGTCAAAGAAAACAGAAAGACAGTGCTGTTTGTGGATAAAAGCATCTGTGACATACGACTCAAAGGCAACTAGCTGGTCAGTTGTGCTTCGACCTGATCGGAAACCAGCCTGACAACTGTCCAGGATGCCGTTATATTCAAGAAAATGGATTAGCCTCTTATTTACCATTTTTTCAAAAACCTTTCCTAAGCAACTTGTCAGAGCTATCGGTCGGTAACTGGCAGGTAGTGAGGCATCTTTCCCCTGTTTTAATACGGCAACTACAACTGCTTCTCTCCAAGCTCTCGGAAAGTATCCCGCCGCCCATATTTTGTTGAACAAGTGCAAGAGTGTTCGGAGAGTTTCTGGGTGCAGATGTTGTATCATTGTGTATGATATACTATCTGCCCCAGGCGCTGAAGCCTTACATGTTCCCAAGGCGACCAAAAGCTCTGTTATGGAAAATTCCGTGTTGTATGGTTCGTCAGATCTTTTGTTATCACGAATCGGTTTCTTCTCCATAGATGTTTTGTGTCGTAAGAAAGCATTCGTGTAATGAGCAGAACTTGATACATATGAAAAGTATTTCGCAAGTGTGTTTGCCTGTCCTCTAGGGTATCGCCTGTACTGTTGACCAAAGGTAGGGTGTGTGTTTTCCGTCCATTAAACTTTTTAATTCTGTTCCATACTTTGCCTGCATCTGTGTACGAGTTGATAGAAGTCACGAAAGAGCGCCAGCTATCTCTTTTTGCTTGCTGGCGAATGCGTCTTCCTTGTGCTTTTGCACGTTTGAAGGAAATCAAGTTTTGCGTAGTGGGGTACCTGCGAAGGACACCCCACGCCTTATTTTGAGCCTGCCGTGCAAGCCTACACTCTTCATTCCACCACGGCCTCCTAGTGTTAGGTGTGGCACCAGATGTTTGCGGAATTGAGCTCTCGGCAGCATGAAGAATGTGTGCAGTCACCAGTTCACAGGCTTCGTCAATGCCCAAATAGCTTAAGGACGTGTATGAAAGCTGAGATAATTGTTTAAATTTTAACCAATCAGCACCAGATTCCTTAAACTTTTTATGGCAAATGGAACTGTTACGGGCTTAATCAATGCCTTTCAAGATGACAGGGAAGTGGTCGCTCCCATAGGGGTTGTCGTCCACTTCCCATTCAACAGCCGGAAAGAGGACAGAAGAGCCGATCGCCAAGTCTATGTGTGAGTATGTATTGTGTGTAGTGTTGTAGTATGTCGGCTCTTTTTTGTTAAAGAGACAAGCTCCGGATGAGAAGAGGAATTTTTCTATCAAGCGGCCCCGGGAATCTGTGCGTTCAGATCCCCATAGTGGGCTGTGTGCATTCAGGTCACCTACGAGTAGGAACGGTTCCGGCAGCTCATCTATGAGAGACTCAAATTCTGAGCTAGATAAACGATATTCAGGGGGAATGTATAGTGAGCAAATTGTTGTTAATCTGTTGAAAATAATTGCCCGGATTGCAACCGCTTCTAGGGCGGTACGCAATTGAAGAGATTGGCAAGGGATAGATTTTTGCGTAACTATAGCTACGCCACCAGAGCAGTGCGTGCAGCTATCTCTGTCTCTCCTAAATACTGAGTATTGGTTCAGGAAATTGGTGTGCTTAGGTTTCAAGTGTGTCTCCTGTAAACATAGGATGGCTGATTGCGTTTTGTGTAGGATTTCATATATATCATCTAGGTTTTTAATAAGGCCCCGGCAGTTCCACTGTGTAATTATTTGTGCTACCATAAATGTTTAGGGAGGAGATTTTACCTGGTGTAGATGAGGACTCGGGCTGGATGTATACTATCTATCGGTTCTGACTTGGGCCTGTGACACGGGTGGCTGGTGGCTTTTTGCCTCGCCCCGCCATGGTGCGCTGTTCTCTTTCCGCCTTTGGCACTGGCAGAGACGGTGTTACCTCCATGTCATCATCTGAGTGGTGTGACAGTGACGAGATGGAGTCCTTGCGGGCTCCGCCTCGAGATATGTTCGAAGTGGAGGCAGGAGCCCCTGCCGTCCCCGACTGTTTGTTGGACACAGAAGTGGTCGTGGGACCGACCACATCTACGTCCATGGCCGCCTGCAGTCTGGCAGCCGGAAGAGGAGGATTGACGGCAGAGCCGTCACTCCTCACACTTGCAGCTAACACAACACTTGCGGGCGCCACAGGTGTCGTGTCAGATGGTTGGGCTGCCTTGGGCAGCACCTGGGGGGGCTGGGACGGCACCAAGTCTGCTTCGCAGTACTGGGTGGCCGCCGTGACTAGACGCCGCTCCGCCCCCCGGCGAGCTGCATCGGCATACCTTTGAGAAAACATTGAGTGTTTCTGTCGTGCTTCTTGATAGGTAATGTTCTGGGTGACCTTCATGTTTATGATTTCTTTCTCGGCTTTGAATTTAGCACATGACCGAGAGTATGCAGCGTGGGGTTGTTCACAGTTCGCACATTTCAATCCGTTAGAAGCACAGTTCTCTGAAGGGTCATGATGTCCTGCGCACTTGGCACATGTCAGTTTTCCGCGGCAGGTGGTAGTACTGTGCCCATACCGCTGGCACTTGAAGCAGCGGCGTGGGTTGGGTATGTAAGGTCGTACGTTGCAATGAAGGAAGCCTGCAGTGACAGACTCCGGTAGGACACTTCGGTCAAAAGTTAGGATCACATGTTTCGTTTTTACTTCTTTGCCATCGCGTCTGATCATTATTCTTCTTACCGCAGTAACGCCCTGGTCACGCATGCCCTCGAGGAGGTCAGACTCACTTTCATTGAGCAGGTCCATCTCAGATATGACGCCCTGCGAGCTGTTAAGGCTCCGGTGTGGCGTTACAGCTACTTCAAGGCCAAGTAGGTCGGTCTGGTTCAAGAGACTATCAGATTGTTTTTTAGTAGATAGTTCTACAAGCACGTCCCCCGATGTCAGCTTCTTTGCCTTGTAGTTCGCGCCAACTACACTCTCAATGAACTTGGCAATTAAGAAGACCGACTTGCAGGTAACTGGAGATTCCTTGTTCTTAGATTGTATCACTAAGAAGCGAGGAAAGTTGTCCGGGGTGTTAAATTTCATGTTGGGCAGAGGTTTGAAAATTACATCGGTGCGGGCCCTTTTTGGGGCCCGATCATTTGGAAGAGAGGATTTCGAAAGTACCATGCGGCATAGTATAAAGCAGGGAACTGGGGTACTTTCTTCTTTGACGTTACCCTGATGGTCAAAGAGGTCCCGGAGCTCCCAGCCTGATAAACAGACAGGGAGCCCATCGGCCGGAGCTTGACCAGGGCTCCGACGGCCACCGTTCACGGCTTCTAACCCTTCACCTTTCAACTTCTCGCCACGGTAGGTAACAGCTTAAGTATGGGGGGCTCGGGGTACGCGGTGTCGCCACTCACCGTCACCAAGATTACTCAAGGTGCCCCGTGCGGGGAAAAGACATGCTTTTTGTGGAAACAACAATCTTTAGGGCTGGAGTAATACAGTCCCTTCTTTCAAATACAGTAGGGACGCATGCTGTTTTTCGCAGCAGTCCCTTCAACGTGTGACTCGAAAGTCGTCACCCTCGTGTTCCCTTTTGCCCTGCTCACCAGGTAGGCCATGTAGCGCTCCCAGAGGTCGGCCACGAGGCAGTGCTGTGCCAGGGCCCGCTCGTAGAGGCACTGGATGCGGGCGGGGTCCCCCTGGCCCTGCTCCCACTCCAGGTACGGCAGGTACAGGGACAGGGCAGGGGGCGCTCCCTCCTCGTCGCCACCCAGCTTCAAAGGGGCAGGGGATAACAAGCTGCTGTTGTAGCACCACGTAGAGAACTACCACGCAGGCTCAGCAGGACAACAGCACAAAAAGGGCGCAATCTTCCACTCCACAATAGCTACAAGCCCGGCACTTCTGGTGCGATGCAGAGCGTAATACAGCGGAACCACTTCGATAAAGGAAGCCGGGATGGGGGGGGAGGGGGCGTATCCTAACATAGGGAGACAACGAAATCAGTTTTGGTTATTGCAGTATCTTCCAGACAAACGCATTGTTTCTTTATTATCGCGGCCTCTTGAAGTGGCACTTCAGCGGGTTACATGCTGCTCGCAGCAACTGCTCTTGCTGAAAAATGCGCTCGTAAAGTTGCCGCACTTCGCGTAACAGTTCAGCTTTACCTACAGCTCGACCTGGACAAGTTCATGCTAACTTTGTGTTCCACAGCGTGACACGCCTTGTTAAGTGTGTGTTTGATCGCATAAACATTTTTAACTGGGTAATCCGGAACAAGTCCGAGACATATAGCTGCCCCGACAGGGTTGGCGTGGGACTCGGGACGTCGTATGAAAAAGTTGGCACAGTCCCACAAAATCCAGGATGGTTGGTAACCCTAGGCACGGGTAAACACTGCCCTAGTAGGCAGTCTCACGCGCCAAGTGTGCCAAGAACTTATGTAAATTACTATATTTAGAGTGTCCTCACGTAATTTGCAAGCCCTATTTTGTGCCTTGCTACTACTTTGAAGTTAAGTTGAGAGCATTATGGCTTCTCCCGGCGTACTTATCAAAGACTTCTTAACTGCTACTATGTGTTGGCATCTAAAAGCCAAAGGCAACTCCCTCAAACTTGTTCTCCCGCTGGCCACATGTCAATGTAGCGTGGTGGGATGGTGGTGATGCACTTGGTTCTTACCTTGGAGAGCAAGATTTAACTTTGTTCGGTGGTACCTCCCCAAAGATGTCGCTGGTTATCTTGTGCAACACACAATTTGGAGGTCTGTCAATTTTCATTACCTTTTCCTTCTTCCCATAAAAACAAATTACTTCGGGGGCCAGAATGGAGCTGCGCAAAGTACCAAAGGTTAGTCCTTTCAAATAATACCCCTGTCACACGGGCACTTTCAATCACGATTGAAGTGAATCGCGATCGAGTTTTCGAGCGAGCTCGACGCACTGCCGCTGCTACACGGCAAGTTTCAATCGCGATCGAGAAGTTTCATGGGTTGCACTCGTGTGCGCTAGATGGCGCTAACAATGTACTTGCGGCCGCCGTCTCGTAACTTTGCACGGTCGTAGGTATACGTAACTATGTAAATGTTACCTCACGCTTATTTGGGTCAAGTTATTTTACACAATTTGTAGCGTTAGTTGAAGTTGTCACATTCTGTGCCATCACTCAGCGGGGACAAGAGTATCGCCGCTCTCGTTCGATCGCGCTTGGAAGCCTCGATCGCGCTTGAAAAACCAGGATTGAGTTCGAGCGGGATCGAGCTCGATCGCGATTGAAACTGCCGTGTAGCAGAGGCCCGATCCGGATTGAGCTCGATCCGGATCGACTCAATCGCGATTGAAAGTGCCCGTGTGACAGGGGTATAAAACAAGGATGAAAAGGACGAATGGTGTCTCTATGGCCCCTTTAAATGAAGCTCATTGCATCTAAATTCTGCGCAAACATTAGATCCATACTGCTTGGCAGTGTGTGCAGAACAGAGCTGCTTGGGTACCACTGACAAAGGCACTCACCAGGGCAGTCTCGTACTCGCGCACCTTGTCCAGCTTGAGCTTGGCCTTCTTGTACTGCTGCTCCACGGCTGGCTCGATGGCCGCCTCGCTCCACTCCTTGAGCTCCTGGTACGTCTTTTCCATGCCTGTGAGGTCAACATCACGGCAGCCATCGCAGTTTTACAACCGCCCACTGGAAGAGTCGCAGCGCCTGCTGCACCGTTCAGACTTAGCGTGCACACCAACAAGCCTGAGGCCAGCCAGCCTGCTTCTATGCCCAGAATTTGCAGTAAGGCAGCCCACACGTGAGCCCCAAAATTCATGGGTGCAATATTCAATTTACTAAAACCCCCCAAAGATTGCCCACTGCCTAAAATCGATGGCGTTAGGGCTGATGAGTGAACCAAATAAACGTGAATCATCTATTCGTGTGCTGCTACGGTCAGTTATTTGTCCTTTCTGCACTTGAGCCTAAAGTTCACCCATCTGGTATTTTTTTCTTGATATCTCCGCAGTTTTGGTCAGCAGTGCGCTTACTTTTTGTTGTTTTTTGCGCCTGACCGGAAAGATCACCCATCCCGTATTTTTCACTTGATATCTCTGTACTTCGGGTGGGCCTTCTTTTGAGACTTTGTGGTAACTGCCAGCACATGCACTGGCATTTCCTCCCTAGCATGCAACCAGAAAGTGCCGACCAGGAAACAGCACAGAAAGGAAATAATGAGGGACTCACCAAAGAGTGGCACCGAGAGCTGCCTCTTGAAGACGCTGTAGACGCGGTTCCTCTGGCTGACGTACTGCTCCCGCTGCTCCTGGCTGCTCTCCTCGCTCGCACCAGACTGGAGAGGCACATCATTGCATTATGGAGTGTACGTGTAGTAGACAGGCTAGGAACAGCAAGACACGGGCCAGGCTGGGACGTTTCTTCGCCCCCTCCTCTATAGTTTCAGCTCTTACAAGCACCTAAACTTCATGTAGCCGAAGCAGGCAGGCTAAAATAATGAATGACGGTCAGAGACAGATGCTGTCAACTTTGTTGGCGCACACTATGTGTGCAAGAACAACACAGTCCCTGTTGCGTGAGTGCTTCCACCTTCAAGATGAACAGCTACCAACTAGCTCAATTGTCTGTTCTACTGCAAACCTGCCACACTCCCAGAACCACACTGCCAGCACAGACCCCACCGCATCAACGGGACTGATCACCAGTCAATTTTTTCACTGCAACCAATGGTTCCTTCAGTGAGCACCAGTACGAATGCCCTCCTTCAAACAAAACCCCGCTCACCTGGACGGCGGCCAGGAGGCAGACCTCGAACTCGCGATAGGCCTCCCAGAGCAGGGAGCCCTGGGAGACGTGCAGTCCAGCAGCCGTGACGGCCCGCTCAAAGACCCGCCGAACCCGCTCCAGACCTTCGGCGGCATTCATCAGGCCAATGGAGAACTGCGCATACTCCAGCCACAGGGCCACCGCTGCACAACGGGGGGAGGCCATCGTGAGGGGAAGCCACAAACACGTCTAGACTGTACACACCAGCTTGAATTCGGGCACCTGACATTTGACAATTTTAAATGCCCACGCCTTGCTTCGTCTACGGTATGTTATGCTATGGTTGTTGTTTGTTGCCTGTTGTATATTCTGTACATCAGGGCCTGAGCTCTGCCGCAAATGTTGTCATGTGCTCATATGAAAGCTGATTATATGCGCTGTAACTTCGTTTGTTACTGATGTGCGCATGATTTCTGTGTGTGTGCATATATACAGGAGGTTTCAGCTCACTTCAGCCAGAGTTTGAAAATATGCCAACACACTCTAAGATGACGCGAGCAAATGCATGTTGCTCTCTTTTGTATGTAGTGTGCCACGCTATTTTTTGTATTTCACTTAATTAGATAATTAGCCAATTTTAATTAGCCAACTTCTGAAGCAAGGAAGCTAGGGAAAAAATTCCACTTAGACACTTACAGAGCGGTTTGCGAAACACCCGAATAAACAGTTTCTGTCTTTCTATCCATTAAGCATTAGTGTTTTTCAGCTTACTGATGATGCCCGTGAAATACAAAAAACCACCACGTAACATGCCTGCTTGCACGTCGTGATTGCAGTGCTCCCAAATGTTCTGTGCACAAACAACCATAGGCACGCTGCTGCTTAAAGTCACTGACTTGTCACCTTTTAAGTGGCAGCACGCCTAATGCGATTTGTGCGCAGAACATTTGGGAGCACTGCAATCACGGCAGACGCGGACATGATTGACTTTTTGCTGATTCCGGGAATTGTGGGACATATTTTCCACAGCACTGGTATCCACAGGGCCAAAGTTGGCTGAGAGGTCTTTGAAAATTTGCCGGAAGCAGGTGTCTTCCATGCTGTGTGGAGATGGCTGCCAAATGATGCGTATCACAGTCAAATTGTGCACAGATGTTCTGAGCACCTCTTGATGTAGCACAGTGGCATAAAAGCACTGAACTTCCCATAGAGTAACGTGATGTTTCAAATACCCTATGGTTTCCTCATCTGCCATTAAGCAATGTTTGAAACTCCCCTCAGTTTCTCTTATGAAAACAGCAAGAACTTGAAAACTTTCTACAAAGCACAATAGAGTCATTTTCATGCACATTTGCAATGTCTCAACCCTGAAGCCTTTCAGTATTTCGGCACCACCTCTAGCACATTGGTAGGCAGAGTTCAGAAGACTATTGTGCTTCTGATGTTAAAGCTGTCTTTGCTTCCTATCTTGTTGTTAAACTGTCTGTATCTACAGCAAACACGATCTCTAGGTTTCATCCTGTTACACAGGCCGTATCAATGATCTTTAAGCCGACTACCATTGAATTTTCCCACGGCAAATGAGTGCAGAAACGCTTAATGAAGATCCTCTGCCCGTTTGAGGAAGGTACTAGCGTTTCCAGGGGCGCAGGTGAAACGCGCGTACAACACAGGTCTCAAATAAAGGACGTTTCACTCACAGAGGTAATCCTGGACGGCTCGCTCGAACAGGAGCATCACCTTCTCCTTGTCCTCGTCGCTGTCGCACAGCTTGCTTTCGTCCTTGATCCACTCCAACCACAGTTCTGCGAGGCGAGCAAAAAAGGGTCCGCGTTTGCGACAACCACTACCATACGTGCTCACTCGCGTGCGGTTTCTAGCAGCGTACCTGGTGTAAGCGGGAAAACCTTGGCCATGGCTTCCCTCGCATCTCGAAGCTTTTCGAGATTCCCCGTTCCGCGCAGGTAGTTGATCAGGGCTATGTGGCTGTCGTAGTGATACGGGCTGGCAGTGACCTGGGAGCAAATTTAAAGGCGTGGGCACTGACTGCAGTGTGAAACATGTCGTAAGGAAAAAAAAAACGCGTCTGTAGAAAGTTCCGATTATAGCTGGCGTTGTTATTTCGGTGCGGATATGTTACATCCATAGTATGTGCTAAGTACACGCCACCAAAGGTTGGCATGAACGCTACATATGATTCGTGTTTGAAACTTGCATACCGCAATGAAACGGGAGGTGTTTGGTGGCGTACGACGTGTGTCATGGTACTCCGTACCAGACCAACACCATCTAAATAACAAATTTTATGGATGTAACTGACGCTAGTTATTCTTATCATTTGTTTGACGTTTTAGCGAAGTGATAACAGTTGCAACTTCACCTAATGTCAACGTTGCGAAAACGTAGCAACGTCAACTAAAAACAGCGTGCATCTCAGCCGGCATAGTGCAAGTAACCTGTTGCATAGTTCGTACCTTCGCCTGCAACTCTTCTATTTGCTTTTCTTCTTCAGCCTCGACATCTTTGTCGCTTTCTGAGTCAGAACTGCCATCAGACATCGCGTCTTCGGCATCATTTCTGTCATTTGTTTCCATCTCTTCGGTCAAATCGTTTTCGGTCCCCGCCATGTTCCTTGAAGATTTCGTGAAAACGCGAAAACGCTCAACATGAATTAGCAGTATATTGCATGGTATTACTTCCTGTTTTAATAAACAATTTTTCTTACAGTGTTATATAAATTGCAAATTATAAAATCAAGTATTTCTTGCTTGTGTACAAAATCTAGAACCACATTTTTTTGTTTGTTTGCAGACGACGGAAAACATGTGTATGAAAGCGGTGCAGGCCGTAGTTTACAACGGGTCGTAGCCGTTTCATGCTGACGATTAGCTTATTTCTTGCGTTTTAAATGCGTAAATAAAAGCGACAACATGTTCTTGACTTCAAGAACGATGAAATTAATATGGGGATTAAGTTTTATTTTGCATATTGCTATGTTTCGCGGCATTTGCGAAGCTCGTGGGAACAAAGGTATGTGGCCTAAGCGCGGAAAATTCATCATTTCCAAAACTTGAATAGCCTCCTTCTACCCGGTCGTGGCACAGTTCAATATCTGTGCTGTCTGTTTGTCAGATGCTGGTTTTGTCTTCGTCGTGCTGAGCCAAGAGAGTGCGATGAGCAGGCGAGCGGCAGAACGGCTCTCGACAAGCATAGCAGATCAAGCCATGGAGCTTGGAATGGTACTTGTGTATTCTTTGCATATGTCTGTTTCGTGGCTTCAGCATGATGCTTCACTGCATGAGTATCAGCGAGTGCGTACATGTAACAGCAAGATGACTGGTAACAATTGTCAATTACAACTGTCTATGCAGTAAGACACGCGCGATCAAGTGTTGTAAAACGTTGCTTCGATAACTCCAGCAACCGGCGTTTTCCCATTATAGGGTACAATTTCCACCCACACCAGCTCACACTCACACTGTAGAGCACAATTACGAGTCATTTGCATGCCGATTTAACTCAGCCTTACGTTAGATTTTTGTAATTACTTAACCAATGCGCGTCAGCAGCATCAACAACCTCTGACCGCATGTTGCATTTTTGCCCGTGCGTGCGCGCATGAACATTTCCCAACTTAAGAATTACCGTCCAATACTGTTTGGTTTAGGCATACAATTGGTCCACATGTTTTGTCTGCAAACGGCGTCATAATAGTTCTCGTTTCATATCTTTGGCACCGTACGTATTTACGCGGATTTATCCAACTGTATGGTTCGCACCGTACGCTTCCCCTTTTCCGATTTTAGAAAAACTAGGTCCAGATTGCAAGCGTACACCTCCCACTTTCAGCGTCAATATTTTGTTTAAAAATGTGTGAAAAAATTCTAAGCACCAACCACCTCCTCTAAAGCTTGGGCAGCATGTAATAAGCCGAGCCAACACGGCAGTTGTGCTTGGAGTCGAGCTTGACTCTCGGCTGAACTTTTCCATGCACACCAATCGCACTTTGTCCAAGTCTCGCCGCCTGCTGGGTTTCGTGACACGCGTGACCAATGGAATGCCAGCTAGTGCATTTCGAAGTTTGTACACAGCGCTCGTTCTACCTACCCTTGAATACTGCCCTGCCGTATGGTTGCCCCAGTCCAAGGCACTTCAAACGAATATCGCCAACGTCCAACGTCGCGCGGCGTACACCTTTCATCGCCGTACTACGCCGAAGAGGGAGCAACTCCCCTATGCTGGAATTTCCTCCATCAACCTGCTCCGGCATGCCTCCTGGCAACCCCTTGACTCAAGAGTACGGGCCTCAACAGTACGACTGCCGCGTTATGTCCCCAGGCCACCAAGAATTGCCCTACGGTCCGCGCCTGAGCCAACGAACAGGCCGTCTTCAAAGCCGCTCCTTACGCGCACGCAACGCCATGGCTCATCTTGGCTGCCCCGTGCAGCAGCTCCCATCTGACCACTATGGTCCCTAGAAATATAAGTATTTCTAGGGACCATACTGACCACACTGGAACATTCCCGCCCGATGACGACGACCTCAGGACTGTAATGAGGGCTGCCCAACGGACTGCGTAGTGCAGCACTGGTGTAGTCAACAACTCTGTGGGGAATAGCTATGAACATTGGGACCCAGGCTGGGCCCGCAGGCCTGTTGGTATGGGCACACTGCCTTCTGCGGCCCTTGCAGGCTTGGGTCTCCCAGAATATGTATGCTAATAAAGTATTATTAATATTAAATTCTAATACGTGGCAGATATATGTAACACTGGCCAATCACGATAGCACATTTGGATTAAACAGATATGGTAACTTTGTTTTTCCTCATACCACTTGCCGCTATGCATCTCAGCAGCCGCGGCGCCCACAGCAACGCGCGCCATAGTGGTTCGGGCGGTTCTCGAAGTGAATGACGTCACCCGTGCTGCGACGCCTATCTACCTCTCACACGGTTCCAAAACTACTTCACATGGGGCTGAAATTCCTTAGCCAATTGGCGCCAAAAAAATACAATCACAGCGCTTAATTATCCGGGGCTGCCAAGGGGACCACATCAGCAAAGTCGCTCCAACACGGCAGTGAACAATGGGCAGATAATCTTGCAGTGCAGTTACCGAAGCCTCAAAGCTAATGCAGCAGAGTTATTGGATGGACCGCAGTGCGATCTTGCTCCAGGAGAAACGTGGCACAGGTCCCGGGCTGCGAGGCTACAAGGGATATTTTGCCTCAAGCCTTCAACACGGACTGCCCGATGGAAGCACTGCAATTCAAGCACAAGAGGCCATGTACATCCCCGGCGGCAGTGACAACAGACGAGACACAAGTGGCGGCGGCCCTGCAACTCGTCTACGCAATAACTTAACGCTCATCATGGTGGCCGTCCGCTCCACAGTCGGTCGGTACATCGTCGGTATCATCGTCCTCTGGACCGTCAAAAAATTTCGTACAGTGAGACGGGACACATCTTCGGGCAAATTTCAAGGAAAAATTCCCCAAAATTTGTCGGCGAGATACCCTTTGGAAGGGCTTGTTGTTGGGCGAGTTAGTGCATTTTCTCAGAAGGGGTAAACTGCGCTGAGGAAGACGCTGCACAGAGAGAGGTACACAAAGACAGGCGCAGTCTTTGTGTACCTCTCTCTGTGCAGCGTCTTCCTCAGCGCAGTTTACCCCTTCTGAGGAGATCCCCTTTGGCGACGCTTCATCATGACTGGCGAGCGAGGCACAGCCCACTGAATAGTCTTCCTTCGCTGCCACTGTAACTGCAGCCGAGTGGGTTTCTGCTACTGTCGCGATCAGCCTCCTAACGAATAGACAACTTTCAAAGTACGCCTAAAAGCGCAAGAACAGTTTTTAGGCCGCTGATGGCCACCGAGGTCCATTCAAGACACCACACATGGCGCCTCCGGCATCGGAAGACAACGACGACGACGGCGACCGTGTCTTTTTATCGCCGCTCGGAAGTGGCCGTCTCCTGCAGGTCGAAGGAATAACATTCAATGCCGTTGCTCCGCATCATTAACAACACGAGCATCTTGACCACTTCGCTACGAGGTTTGGCAACAGTCGTTGCCCACTTGGATTCGTACCCACGCTGAGTGAACGTACGTATACCCACAACAACCGCTTCCGCAATTCAGCAACAGTGGCATTGGACAACACGACCCATGGTGCACGTCTGTACTCTGCGTCTCACATGATTATCGATGGTCGCGTAATCCGGTTCGACGTGCAGCTGCTACGGCGGCGCGGCATATCCCGCCGGGTACTCGAGCGGATCCGAATGACACTGACGACAACCTGCTGATTCGCACGTGTCCATCCACCGAGAACTCTCGACATCAGACGCCTAGGCAAGACTAATTATAGTCCAGAGGTCGGCAAGCTGCGGCCCCCGGCACGACGTCCCCAACCCCCGCCCCTTCTCTTGCCACTTCCTAACTGAAGGCCGACATGGCAATTTTGACCTCGAACGGGGTTAGACAGGAACAAAAGAAAGATGGCTCCCAGTTGTCATTGTGCCCCATCTGACGTCTTCATTTCCTTTTTTGCACAGGTCCAAAATAGGCCTAGGGGATCAAACCTCAAATTATAAAAAGTAGAGCTTCAAAACAAATATGATTTCTGTTCCACTTTTGTACATTATTGTCAATTCGCCTTATATTTTTTCTCTTGCAACCTCCCGATCCGTCCGGCCCCCGCCATGTCGGATTCATGCAACTCAGCCCTACGCCTCAAAAGGTTGCCGACCCCTGCCTCACTCACATTTGACACCACCTTTGCACCGAAGCCTGCGAAATTAGAGAGTTTTAGCAGTCCGTTCGTTACGTTCGTTACGTTGCTACCGGGTTTACCGGGACCCGACTGCGCATGCGCGCGCACGTACCGGGCTCTTTCCGTATAGTGAGACGGAAAACGTGTTTTAGCACTCCGTAGCGTCGTACCATTCGTTCCGTGTGACGGCTGATTAGCCGAGTTGTTGCAAAAATCCACACGCTAAAAATACGTAAATAAAGAACGCAGTTTCCCCTAAAGCATTGCAAATCTAAAATAAATCGCGCTCGGCCGGACGCATTGTGAGGGAGGTGCTGCGGCGGCGGCGGCGACGGCACCAGAGCGAGCGCAGGTGACGACATGGTCGCGCGCCGTTCACGTGGAGGAATGCCCTTGGCCTTGCCCGATTGAAGCGCTAGACACATGTACAGGCGGGGACTTAATTTTGCAGACCACGCGAGCGCGTGGCAAAAGCCACCGATGCGCGCTCTGGAGGCCCGGCGCCTGTTGTCGAGACCGGCGCGGCGCGCATGCGCGTCCTGTTTTACTCGCAGGCACGCTGATTTTCTCCCTTCCTGCAGCGGTGCTGCAATGGTCCCTCAAGCACCGCATAGCGACGCCTTTGTAGCATTCCTTTCCTTCCGATGGCACATTTGGGGCCTAACATCACGATCGCGAGGGCTTTGGCGCGAGTGCTCCTCGCGTCCTGATAAACACTTGCGCGTAATGTTTTATTTGTTTGTTTTGTGCTTTATCGTTCATAGACGATGAGACTAGCGGCTTGCGAACGGCGTCCCCGAATGAAGCGCGTACGAAGCACAGTCTCACGGTACCGGGCTACCGACGACAAAATTCCAGCTATATGAATAGCGAACCTTTATTCACCTTGTTTATTGTGTAATTGGCCACTGAACATATATTCCAGCTCGCTCTCCGCTGCCCATAAAGTAGGTGATTTGCAAGTTTGATAAAAGAAATTATTTTGGCGTTTTTGCTGCCTACTTCATTACTTAAAAATGATAGAAATACGTACTCACATAAATTGTCTGTTCGCTCTGCCCGTCGCATTCGTAAAAATGGTACCTCGGGCTCCCATTGAATGCCATAAAATTATTCGCTTCTTTTGAGAAGCTGCTTTTCAAAGGGTCATTTGCCGGCTTAGTACTAGGCCAAGAGATGCTGTTAGCCGATAAATTCATGCATACGGGGATGAATTGCTCCAAGGCCGGATCAATTCTTCAAGGTCGGCTTTAACGGGCCGATGCTTTAACCGAGGTTTTAACGAGGTTTTAACGCGCCGATGCTACACAGCCGATAAGGCGCGCCGTAGTTGAAAGCTCCGGATTAATTTTGATTACCTGGTAATGTGTAACATGCGCCGAAATCCCGAACACACTGAGCATTTTCGCTTTTCGTCTCCACCAGAAAAGGCCCACCTTGCAGATGCCCATCGGAGCGGAAGGACAAGTTCAACAACAAAACAGGTGGACGAGCTGATTTTTTTTCAGTGGTTAACCTCCGAAAAAAAAAAAACCGTTCATTAGTGACAAAAACATTCGGAAGGCCCTAAGTAGCCATTAATATTACTCCGAAAACAAGCGAATAATGTCATGGCGGTCTTCGATGGGAACCCGAGGTGCCGTTTTTAATAATGCCGACGCGCTCAACGAACAGACAATTCATAACAGTATGCCTTTCAATCATTTTTAAGTAAGGGAGTAGATATTAAAAATAAAACAGAGGGTTTCTTTTACCAAACTTGCAAATCACCTACTTTATGGGCAGCGGAAAGCGAGCTGGAATATATGTTGAGGGGCCAAATTACACAATAAACAAGGTGAATAATGGTTCGCTATTCATATAGCTGGCATTTTGTCGTCGCTAGCCCGGTACCGTGAGACTGTGCTTCGTACGCGCTTCATTCGGGGACGCCGTTCGCAAGCCGCTAGTCTCATCGTCTATGAACGATAAAGCACAAAACAAACAAATAAAACATTACGCGCAAGTGTTTATCAGGACGCGAGGAGCACTCGCGCCAAAGCCCTCGCGATCATCACGTTAGGCCCCAAATGTGCCATCGGAAGGAAAGGAATGCTACAAAGGCGTCGCTATGCGGTGCTTGAGGGACCATTGCAGCACCGCTGCAGGAAGGGAGAAAATCAGCGTGCCTGCGAGTAAAACAGGACGCGCATGCGCGCCGCGCCGGTCTCGACAACAGGCGCCGGGCCTCCAGAGCGCGCATCGGTGGCTTTTGCCACGCGCTCGCGTGGTCTGCAAAATTAAGTCCCCGACTGTACGATTGGTACACGCGATTCGTATGCGACTGATCGTTACGACTGTCACCACGGCTAGTCGTACGCGTGAATTTGAGACACATGGCCCGATGCGGGTGTGCGATGCCTCGTCGGCGCCGCTCCGCCCACTGTTTTTGCTCCATGGTCAACTACGACGATCGCTGAGCTGAATTTGTAGATTCCGCGCGTTTGTACGCAAGAAATGGATAAAGCAGGCAATCGTGAAGCGTTTTCTGCATCGGAAACAGTCCGCGCACACGCCGGTCGCGCCTGCCAGCTCGGCACACTCAGCGGCTCGAACCGGCGCAGACCACGGTAGCAACCGCTTGTCGCTGCTCTTCCGAATCAATCTGATCACTAAAACGAAGTTCCACCTGCGAGAAAGTAGGTGTTAGTGTGGTGAAAAATTGTGCTAGGGATTGTTCTCAGGGCTTATTTTAAAAGCGGCGATCAGATATATCTGCCGATGCTGACCGGCCGTGGATGCCGCGGCGCGCGGTGCGCCGAGCGGCCGAGAGATGGCGATACCTGCGCGGAAGCATCGAAACAGGCTACGCAGATGTCTCGGTCACCGGTCGCTCACGGCAGTTGTAGCTCAAATAAAGTTTCACATGCGAGAAAGGGGATGATAGTGTGGTGAAAAGTTGTGTTACGGATTGTCATTCGCAGTTGCACAGATAGCGGCGATCAAATACTCGCCAGGACGCTAAGCCTAAAGTTTCCAACACCCGAGCCGACCAGACCAACGCAAGCCGGTTGCGGGATACGGTAACACGGAAGCAGAGCGCCGGGAGAGACGCGGGCCGCGTACGTAACAAATGGCGCATGCGCAGTCGGGTCCCGGTAAACCCGGTAGCAACGTAACGAACGTAACGAACGTACTGCTAAAACTCTCTATAACGAACGGACTGCTAAAACTCTCTATTAATAGAGAGTTTTAGCAGTACGTTCGTTACGTTCGTTACGTTCGTTCCGTTGCTACCGGGTTTACCGGGACCCGACTGCGCATGCGCGCGTACGTACCGGGTTCTTTCCGTAAAGTGAGACGGAAAACGTGTTTTAGCACTCCGTAGCGTCGTACCGTTCGTTCCGTGTGACGGCTGATTAGCCGAGTAGTTGCAAAAATCCGCACGCTAAAAATACGTAAATAAACAACGCAGTTTCCCCTAAAGCATTGCAAATCTAAAATAAATCGCGCTCGGCCGGACGCATTGTGAGGCAGGGGCTGCGGTGGCGGCGACGGCACCAGAGCGAGCGCAGGTGACGACATGGTCGCGCGCCGTTCACGTGGAGGAATGGCCTTGGCCTTGCCCGATTGAAGCGCTAGACACATGTACGATTGGTACACGCGATTCGTATGCGACTGATCGTTACGACTGTCACCACGGCTAGTCGTACGCGTGAATTTGAGACACATGGCCCGATGCGGGTGTGCGATGCCTCGTCGGCGCCGCTCCGCCCACTGTTTTTGCTCCATGGTCAACTACGACGATCGCTGAGCTGAATTTGTAGATTCCGCGCGTTTGTACGCAAGAAATGGATAAAGCAGGCAATCGTGAAGCGTTTTCTGCATCGGAAACAGTCCGCGCACACGCCGGTCGCGCCTGCCAGCTCGGCACACTCAGCGGCTCGAACCGGCGCAGACCACGGTAGCAACCGCTTGTCGCTGTTCTTCCAAATCAATCTGATCACTAAAACGAAGTTCCACCTGCGAGAAAGTAGGTGTTAGTGTGGTGAAAAATTGTGCTAGGGATTGTTCTCGGGGCTTATTTTAAAAGCGGCGATCAGATATATCTGCCGCGATGCAAGCATATGCTGACCGGCCATGGATGCCGCGGCGCGCGGTGCGGCGAGTGGCCGAGAGATGGCGATACCTGCCTCGGAAGCATCGAAACAGGCTACGCAGATGTCTCGGTCACCGGTCGCTCACGGCAGTTGTAGCTCAAATAAAGTTTCACATGCGAGAAAGGGGATGATAGTGAGGTGAAACGTTGTGTTACGGAGTGTCATTCGCAGTTGCACAGATAGCGGCGATCAAATACTCGCCAGGACGCTAAGCCTAAAGTTTCTAACACCCGAGCAAGCCGGTTGCGGGCTCCGGATACGGTAACACGGAAGCAGAGCGCCGGGAGAGACGCCGGCCGCGTACGGAACAAATGGCGCATGCGCAGTCGGGTCCCGGTAAACCCGGTAGCAACGTAACGAACGGAGCATACGTACTGCTAAAACTCTCTAATGTACCTTTTTCCAGTACCGGTCTTCCTAGCGGCCGCTAGCGTCACTAAATAAGCCTTTATTTAGTGACGCTAGCGGCCGCCACACAAGCTAGGGGCAGCACTGTGGAGGCTACATTGTTGTCAACAGCCCGCCCCCCAAGGGCGCCTAATTAACCGCGAAGAAAGCGACAAAAGGCGCCGGGGCCTTGCGGTTCCACTTGCCGAGAGGGGAGAAGGGAATGCCCTTTCAGGACCCCCTTCACGGCGATTTAGGCGCCCTCACTGGGCGCACTGTTGACAACAATGTAGCCTCCACAGTGCTGCACCTAGCTTATGGTATGAACTATAAACTGATAGTAAGGCACATCCCAAGAAATGTTTGGCTTTCGGGGAACTCGTGCACGAAACGTTCTGGTCCTGCAGTCCCTCGCGCACCCACCCGTCACCCGTGCCTTTCACATGAATGTCACGGCAGAAGACGCACGCTCTCGTGACTGATCTGCAGTGGCCGAAGCGCCCCCTTTTCTTCACTTTTGAGGGGCGAAGCTCCTTAGGGCGTGGGTCTGTCCATCCTCGACGTATGTATGTAGCCACCTCTAGTTTAGTTCTTGGATTGTTTACTAGATGGCGTGGGTATACCTCTAGTTTAGTTCTTGGATTGTTTACTAGATGGCGGTACTCGTATATGATGAAAAGATGCGCTTGGATTGTTTACTAGATGGCGTGGCTACCTCTAGTTTAGTTCTTGGATTGTTTACTAGATGGCGGGGAGCGTTGTAATAAAATCCGTTCGCTGTTGGCGCGCGCTCGGAGTCGCCCGATGGATAAGGCTGCAGATGTGCGAGCCCGCGAGGCAGAAGCGCTCCGTGAAGCTGCGCGACGCCGCCGCCAAGATCCTGCCGTACGAGAGCGGGAGGCCGAAGCGTGTCGTCTGGCTGCGCGACGACGCCGCCAAGATCCCAGCGTTCGAGAACGAGAGGCCCAAGCGTCACGGCAACGGCGCGAGGACCCTGCCGAACGCGAAGCGGCACGGCTGCGGCGCGAAGAGGATCTCCAAAACGTCAGAGAACGGGAAGCGGCGAGAAAGCGCGCGTATCGGCAGGCAGACCCCGATGCAGTGAGAGCTCGTGAGGCGTCTGCAAAACGCATCAGGCGAGCTCAGCCCCAAGGTGCCGACGCGCGGTTTAAGCGAGACTTTCTAGACGTTACGTTCGGACACAGATGTAGTGGGCGAACTTTCACTGAAGAGTCACTGTTTTACCGATGATTTCCCCTCAGGAGCTTCGCCCACTCATCATCATTCACCCCGTGGATATGCTGTGAATTTTTTTTTTTTCATTTTCGTTGCTCCCTCACTGGTAGCCAAGTGCTCGCAGAGTGGTCAACCTTAAACATTTTTGTCCATTTCCTTTGAAAGCCTTTTTTGTGTGCACGTACGAACTCACTGCGAACTATCCGAAAAGAGGAAATAAAAACGTGCAGTTCTAGGAAGCATAGCCGCTCCCCAAGCAGCAAGCTGAGGGGGCGGCATTTAGTTTATTTCGCCCAAGGCTACTGCCAAGAATGGCAGATTGGCAGCCCACGCATGCGCAGATCGCTTCTTCTAGCCACCATATAGCTACTGGAAAAAGATGATGGTGATGCTTAGCGGCTTCCCCTTTGTAACGGGGTGGCGTTGCACAGCGACCTTAGCCGTAACGCCACTGTACAATGACCTCGCCAAAAAAAAACCTTTATGAAATTTTTGTGCTAGTCTGACTTGGTTCGCATGTCTTCCCAGATTGTTCCCTGCTCTTTTCCCACCAACATTCTAACCTTCTTTTACTAACCTCTGCTGCTGTCCAATTCATTTTTCCGTTAACCTTAAAGCCAAGGGCTTCCAAAAGCTGGATGGCTGCTCACTAAGGACTGGACAGATACCTTTGCACTCCGTTACAATCGCGTGGTTACTGGCTGCCTGTCGCAGCCTGCGCACAGTTCTTCCTCTACCGGCTCGCGGATAAGCTTTTTTGTCCGCAAGCAACCCGCTCGGGCTTCAAAAAGCAATGCACTCCCTTTGGTATTATCGAATAATTTTTCCCTTGTGATCTGCTTCCCGACGCTGTAGATATCTAAGGACTTCTTCGCGTCCATCCAAGGTCTGTTTGGGTGCGCGCTATGAGTAGTAGAGCGTTGTCAGTTACCAGAGGTGGCGAACTACGGGAAGCGCGGAATCTGCCTTTCGTGGCGTTTATCATTGTGTGCGCAAACCGGTCACACAATACAATCGCACTGCATCGCATTATGTGATAACAGTAGAGACAGAGAGGAGGAAGGTGGGGGGGGGGGGGCTCCGTACTTGTTGGGACCAGAAGCTGGGCTAGATATGCAAAGCAGAGAACTGACAAGAAGTGTGCTTCTACACTCGCCACAGGTGGGCTTCACCCCAATGCTTCAGAAGGACCAATCAGCGTGACAAAATGTGCGAATTTGACGAATGCCGAGGTCAAGCACGCGATTGGAGTAAAAAGCTGAAACAGTGCAAGCCGTGCATGCCCGCTGTTGTCCCAGCGCAGATTTCATTTTAGGGGTGAAGTACCTTAGGGGCTCGGGGTACCGGCGTCTCCCGTCGTCGTCTCATGTCGTCACGGAAATCAAGTTTTCAAACGATGGTAAAAAAACAAGTATATAATTAATAAAACCGGGTCAAAATACACTAGCATGATTTAAACTAATTTAGAATACAGAAATAACCAGGATTTAATTGCATTGATAACAGATATTTGTTAAATTCCGTCTCGAAATTGGTTTCAAGCGCCAGGTTTTCTCCTGTAAAGCACACTCCTTAAGATGCTGCGGCGTGTGACACGAAGACAACTTGCGGCCAGTCTGTCTCATTAATTGCTTAAATCCGGTTCAACGCAAGAGAGGGCGCCACCGCCTCAGAAAGCGCGCGATTTCTCCTCCCACCGGGGCTTCTCCGGCGCTCAATCAGCGCGCGTCGTGTCGCAAGAGAGACTTACAATCGTCGAATACACTTTTACATTGCATACTTCATGTTAGTGGAGATGCCCCGGGATTTTTTTTTAACTCTGATCGCATGCTTGGCCCCAGAATTCGCCAAATTGGCACATTTGGTCACGCTGATTGGTCCTTCTGACTTCTAAAGCATTGTGGTGGCCCACCTGTGGTGATTTTTTAGTGTGTATACGCCTCGAGCCAACGTTTATAGATACTTTTTCGTTGCCTCGAGCTTCGCGATCGCTGCACCGCCTGCCGCCGCTTCTCCGCGGTGTTTACGGGATTTGCGCTGCGTGGCTGATAGGGGCTCGTGCAGTGTTTTGGTTCTGTTTCGCTTCTTTTCAAATTTCCGCGCCCTGTAAAACTTGTTATGGTGACGTCTATAAGCAAAGAGTACGTTTAGGTCACTTAAAGGAGTACTGACACGAAATTTCTCGCTTTCAGTTTTTATGCTGTAAAGAATACCTATTGGCCCAGTAATTACGAAAATCGAACCGAAAGCTGTCAGCCGCCAACACAGAATTAATTATAGCACGTTTAGTGCAACCAGTTTCAAATTTGGTCGCCACGCGGGAAAATGGCCGTTCGAAGGCCAGCCTGCGAGGGAGTTTGGCCAGTGGTTTGGCCTCGGTCATCGTGGGGTGCGGACGTGTTTTTCGTTCGCTCCTGTGCGGCCGGGGCGGTATCACGATTATGCCGGCCACGCGTCGCGAGCCATGGGTGTTTAGTTCGGGCGGCGCGCGCTCTGCTGCGTGGGGCCGTCGAGCGCCTGCTCCCGCTCGCCAGTAACCGCTCGTCTTCCTCGAACATCACCCAGCAAGCTCCCCTCACTTCGGACCTCCGCGCACAACTCATCGCAGCACAGCCTCGCCTCTACGCTCCACCGCTCTCGTCGAGAACTTCTCCAGGACGCAGCATGACGCCAGGACCTGTGTTTGTGGTGTGTACTGTGCTCGGTGGCCCCCAGTGACTGTGGCAACGCTTCTTTTCCTCCCGGCGCCTTAACTTTTCTCTCTTTACCTATCTCATTTTTCTCTACCCTGTCCTATTCACCCCCTTCTATATTCCCTACCCCCCGGACTGGGCTGTATGCCGGTGAGCCCCCAGCTGGGCTCAATAATATCCCCAGTTCATTTCCTTTCCTTTTCCATCGAACCACCTAAGAAGAAGAAAGAAGCCAGCCTGCAAGCGGGCCAGCCTTACGTCTCCCCCGTGACGTCAGGGACGTTCGCCGCATCGTCTGCTACGCTTGCACATGGTCCGCACTCGCCCGCGCAGTCGACATGTCGTCTGAATCGTCAGACTCGGATGAGTCGCTGCCACCCGACAGACAGAACAACTTTATTTGGCCAGGCGATTAGGCCGGCGATGTCTTCGCCGTCGTCCGTTTTTTAATATCACTGCGGCTCGAACCGGCGCAGACCGTGATAGGAACAGCTTGTCGCCACTCTTCTAATCAATCTGATCGCGAAAAAGAAGTTCCACATGCGAGAAAGTAGATGTTAGTGTGTTAAAAAATTGTGCTAGGGGCTGTTATCAGCGCTGAATTTAAAAGCGGCGTTCAAGGAGCACTGACACGAAAATTTTATGTTACACTTTTATTGCTTTTATCGATGCTTAATGGTCTGGCCAACCTGAAACAGTACTTCAAATACTTCAGGGCGCGATAGTTAATTACATTGAACGGCCTGAAAATCGCTTGTTTCAAATTCCCGCGCTTTCATCCCGAACGGCGCATATGACAGACTCCCTGCCTGACCTCACCGCTTTGTGCAGACGTCACCGGCGCCCGCTTGAGAGGGTGTTGCGCCCGCTCGCCGCTCGTGGGGCCGCGCGCGTGAAGTGACGTCACGAGTTTTTGACGAGCGCTGTCGCGTCACTTCTTTTTCCTCTCCTGGAGTGATGTCACGCTGATGTCCATTTGCTGAGAGAGAGAATAAACTTTATTTAATGAGAGGAGTCAAGCGGGCGGTTTCCTCAGTTCAGGACCCCGTTGGAGCGTCCAGCCGCCTCAGCCCGGTGGATCAGCCGAAGCTGCTCTTCGAGGCTAGAGCTGGCCAGCACTTCCTCCCACTGCTCAATCGAGGGATTAGATATCGGGGAAAGTGAGGGGAAGTGAGTGCCGCTCCGCGCGCTGCTTCGTCGGCGCGATAAATGAGATCCAATTAAACTATGTTCTTCGCGTCGCAGGCCGCTCATATTTCAGCCAGGGTATTCTGTTGAGTGAAGGAAGTGAACTGTGCAATAATATTAACGCCGAAAATTGGTGTCAGTGCTCCTTTCAGATATTTGCCGCGATGGTAAGCTTACGCTGACCGGAAGCGGACGTTCGGCACTCCGACCCAGCACTGCCGGCACCGCGGTGCGGCGAGCGGCCGAAAGATGGCGCCACCTGCGCGCTAGAATCAAAACAGGCCACGGCAGATATCTTGGTCACCGATCGCTGAAACGGAAATTATCACCAAAATATAGCTCCATATGCGAAAAAGGGGATGATAGAGGGGTGAAAAGTTGTGTAAGGGATGGTCATTCGCAGTTGTACAGATACCAGCGATCAAATAGTCGCCACGATTCTAAGCCTAAAGTTCCCAACACCCAAGCTGACCAGAGCAACGCCGAGCCCGCTGGCTTGGGCGACAGTTCTTGCGGCCGCCGCCGCGCACGAACTCAGTCCACGTTTAGCGCTGCATGTCGTCGCGTGGAAACTAATGCATCTTGGCGTCGTCGTCGATTTGCTCGGACAGGCTTCCACAAGCAGTACTTGGCATTCCTCGAGCTCGCCATAGCACAACTTGGGCGAGCTCGGCGACGCGCACCGCCGCGTCGCCGCGGTGCGCGTCAACATCGCGCACCGCGCGGTGCCGGAACCGCGCAGTTTTCGGCACCAGTGCAAAAACACGTCGAACACGCAATGTTTACAAGCATTGCTCACACAGCTACGCCCACGTCTCCTGCCCAAACGAATACCACCGACAACAGCAGCGCAGGATATCGTTTCCGGCTCCGAAAACGACTATATGACGTCACCCTGGACCGGCCAGACACGCAGGCCGATGTTTCGTCATGCCGAAAGCGATTTCGCTAGTGCTGCCGATTTGTGGAAGCTCGCGGCCGGGACAATCAAAATCGATTTTAGATGTGATTCCGGCCTCGGATCGCTGCAAAAATTTCTGTGAGGCATCTGTACAAACTACTGAAGCCAATTACATCATTTTTTAGGCGTCAAAATTTGGAGTCAGTACTCCTTTAAAAAGCAGCTGCGTCTTCGTAGAGTACTCGAAAGCCAACAAAAGCTATCCGAGGACGCGGTTCTGCGCGCTTTGTCGTCGCTGTTCCGGGCGTGGGCGACGGCACCAGAATATCACCACTGTCACCTCCGAATACGTCAGGCACAATTGAATTCTACTGTCGCCTTGTTTAGACCTGATACTGGCACAGTGAGAGGTTGCGAACAGAGTGACTGCTCCACATAAACATGTATTTTTAACGCCCACAGACGGTATATCTCAGCGGCGCCACTGAAATCCCCCTAGCGGCCCGTTTCGAAAGCAGCCGCGGGAGTCTCCGTCCCGTTTCCCACTTTCGCCGCTGCTTTTGCGGCACGTTCACGACTATAAGATTTACCGTTTGTGGGCGTTGGAAAGCAGTCACTCTGTTCGGAAATGGGGTGTTTTTACGAGAGTGTAAATGTTTCTGACGTGGTCTTAGTGTGGTACATTCGGCCTGCATAAGTGCCAGGTGTGTTTCACAGGACAGCGTCGTGGAACCGCGGCGTATGCATGGAGCTGACTGTCAGCCGCCCTAAAATTTACTAACAGTGTCTCTGTAACCAGTGTTTCCTCAGATGTTGATTCTACGGCTATACACTACTATGTAAACCGGTTTTGGGCGCTTACATAATCTAGCGGAGCACTCATACCTGACAGTCCGCCAGTTACGTTTGCCAATATCATCCCTCATATATTGAGCACGCCATTTGCAAGCCTGTGTGTCTTAATTTCGCGAACATTCAACGAAAGTACGATGGATAATGCAGAATTATGCTCAGCTAGGAACCAGCACGCGACAAAGGGTCGTCTTGTGAGGTGAGCGCCCGTGAACATTCATCTGCTACATATATCCTCCGCGAGCAGCGCGGAGTCGGGCTTAAAATATAGTCCGCGTCCTCGACTAAACGCTTCTTCAAAACATCGTCACATGACACAGGGAGCCTGCAGAATAAAGCAAAAACTGAAATCAGAGGGCCTTAACAGATACCACACTCTTCAAACGACACCTTTCATCGCTTGAACTGCCTACCCTGTATACTTGCAAAAATGCCTCTGCCGAACAATCAGCTGTTCGTTGAAATTGAAAAACCAAAGGGCACGTAACGCGAAATTTGTGTGTGATTACTAAAACGCTCCGCATTTATACACAACACTCCCCCCCCCCCCCCCCCCCCCCCTGCCATGTCTCGCGAAATAGCAGTGCATTTCGCGTCTACGTTGGTCTGGTGAATCCTACCTGGTTTGAGTTTCGACGAACGTCTTTAGCATACCAGAAGCTGCACTGGGTTTTTTCATTCGCGTTGGAGCTATTCTGCAGCTTCCGGACCTGCACAGCATTTGTATATTTTCCGTGGTTTCAATACTTTCCTTCGTTCTTGCTATGAGGCGTGAGTGGGCACATGTTTAACGAAGCACAGCCTTGTAATATACTTAACATTGTTAAGTATGTTAAGACATAAGTTATTGTCCGGGATTGGGTAATCACATCCCCGAAGCATATTTTTCTGCGACGTATGCATTCGAAACGAAGCCGCATTCGTTGTCCGCGCTGCAAAACGGAACCAACCTCTCACTATGCCAGTATCAAGTCCAAACAAGGCGACAGTATAATTCAATTGTGCCTGACGTATTCGGAGCTGACAGTAATGATATACTGGTGCCGTCGCCGACGCCCGGATGCGCGACGACGAAGCGCGCAGAACCGCGTCCTCGGGTAGCTCTTGTTGGCGTTCGAGTACTCCGCGAAGACGCAGCTGCTTTTTAAGTGACCTAAACGTACTCTTTGCTTATAGACGTCACCATTACAAGTTTTATAGGGCGCGGAAATGCGAAAAGAAGCGAAATAGAGCCAAAACACTACACGGGCCCCTATCAGCCAAGCAGCGCAAATCCCGTTAACGCCGCGGAGAAGCGGCGGCAGGCGGCGCAGCGATCGCGAAGCTCGAAGCGTATAAGGTAACCGCCAGAGTTACTGGATATAGACAGTTGCGAAACTCCCCATAGGCCCCATGTATCGAAAGCCGGTCTTCGGTTGCCTCCCTGCGCCGGGGCAAGCACGGGGCAAGTTAACTAGCCTGTCGTCTGTCGGCAGGACGTTGAAGCAGTACTCAAGTGCTTGCGGCTGCTGCCGTAAGTCATAAAAAGAAAATCCGCAAAAACACAAGTAAATTTTACGTAAGTATTGTGTTTTAATTTAGAAAGCAATCTTTATTTTACAGAAGAATTTTGAATAATAATAGTTTAGCAAAGTTCCGTTTTCATCTCCTAGGTGCCGCGCGCGTCGACTTGCCCCTCAGCTTCCACGGAGTGGGGGGGCTAGCGCTGCCCGGATTCTGAAGCGGAGTTTCGCAACTGTCTATATTGAGTAACTCTGGTAACCGCGGTACATAACTGCGGGCTGGATCTGAATGCACTGGGAGGACCGATAACTCGATGGATGGATGAGACGAGGAAATTTGGTGGCAAAGAATGGATCCAAACAATGCGGGACAGGTGCAGTTGGAAACCAGTGGACGATGTTCCATCTTGCAAAACATAAAATAGGCTGATGATGATGATGAGAGGATTCTGGTGAGGTGGGTTTTTGAGAAGATACGGTCTTGATCTTGTCGTGGGTCTTCTGGGAGAAAGAGGTCATATGCAGATCCCCATCATTCTAAACTGTGGCCAAATCGTGCGATGAGGTGAACGGTGTTGCAACCGAGTGGGGGCACCCGATCCGAGCTCCCTGGCCTCCGACATACGTGGGGTAGCGTGTATGATGCGAGCGGCCAGCCGCTGTTGCAGCCGCGAAGAAGTCCAGAAGCCGTAGGCTATCGTAACTGTTTACTTCATAGCAAGAGGTGAGCCGAAGCCAAAGAACAATGCTCCGACGGGCGAGGTTACAACAATACAGGACTCGAGCAGAGTGACAGCATGGATTCGCTGCTCTAACAGGAATAGGTTACAGCGCTTGGGCGGCTCTATTTATACCCAAAAGCGGTACCGGTCAAAACGCCAACAAGCGGCAACACGCCACGAACGTCACAGACACACACAACGCTCTTTCCAGAGTTCGTGAGCAGTTCATAGCCTCGGCGCACGTTGAGTCCGGGAGAGGGGAGAGAGGAGGACTCCAGTGCGATCGCGGTGCGATCCTTGAAGAGCGTTGAGACGAGCCTCGCCGGCAGCCGCCGAAGTTTTGAAATGCGCCGAAAGCGAAACGTCTGACCCGGGCTTGTCGAGACGCCAAGTATGATTCACCGACATGGTGGCGCTGACGGCTGAAAGGCGCACGCAGTGGCTTCGCCGCACAGCCGAGGAATGATGCGGGAAAGTACGGCGGCGCTGGGCGATTCGTAACAGCTTCTCCGCCGGGGGTCCGAGATCCCCATGGATAAGGGTCTTCAACCGTTGTCCGGAGGGATGCTGTCGAAGTGAAGTGCCCGGCAGACGCTTTACTCCAGGCCTGGGTTGTACGACACCGTGCTGGAGCTTCACCGGGCCGGTCACAGGACGAGTAGTGGCTCCCCAAGAACATCTCTGGCTTGGTCAGACAAGCAACAGAACAACACAGGAAGACACAACCGCATCGCCGGCAAGTGCGAAGACAAATCCACACTGAAGATCTACCAGGCTTTTTAGTTGCGAAAAAAATACGCGAATAACTAACTACTCTAGTTATATTTTAGCCCAGCAGTACTTTAGACAAGTGCACAAACTTGAAAGGTGACATTTCGCGTGATTGGAAATGTCCCACACACAAAAAAAACGTAATCGTAAAGGGTGAAACCTGCTTCAGGAAAAACAATGAAATTGAGAAAGTCAGGCGTCTACAGGCCACTTCTCGCGCAGAGAGCTGCGATTTGAGCTCTCGTCATTGCCCTGAGCTTTCCCCAATTTGTACCGCACTTTAGGTGTGCCTGCTTTCTGAAAGCGACTGCTGCGACCGCGTGACAGGACACCGGTCGTCTTTTTCGACAAAGGTCGAGCGCGCGGAGGAGCGAGCGGGATTTTCCACCGTTCATACGTTAGGCGCGCACTCCTTCGTGGAGGCGGCGTTCCCTTGGCGTGATGCGAGCTCACGGCTTTGCCCCTTGACGTGCCCGCACTGAAACACGCGCCGCAAGTGCGCGCAGAGGTTTTCCCTCTATCCTTCTTGCTCGCCTTTTTACGAACGCGTTTGGCAAGCAAACGCCGGAACGCGTTTACGTTCTCTTCTCTAGGCTGGTCGGTTCCCGACTTCGGCTCAGTCACAGGCGACACCGGAACCTCAACTAGCTCAGCCGTTGTTGGCCTATCGTCGGGAGCATCAGCTGGGAGTGACAAGGGCACAGTGTGCTCATTAGACGCCTCGTAGCTTCCAACAGACCCTATCTCTACGTTCCTCGCCTTTCCCGCAACACCCTCAGTAAGCGAACACCGAAGGGTGTTTTCGTTCTGTTTTGCGGCTGTCAAGGCTACACTAGATCCAAGCTGCCCTGTCTCAAAAGACGGCTCAGCCGCCCCAGACACCTGAGTCTCTACGAGCTCAGCTGGCCGTTGCTCAAGGTCAGCTACCTGAGCTCATGACGGAATCGGCTTGCTCAGTGGCGAGATCGTCATTTCTCCCAACTGAACCGTGCAAACCGTTTGCTGCCTCGACTGCAGGCTTTCCCACCACGTTGCTCGTTTCTGTACTACCGTCCGAAGGAACAACCTCCGTTTCAGCGGACTCGTGCGGCCTCTCGGTAGCCTCATGGTTTACGCATTCCAGCGAAACCTCGCTATCTCGCGAAGTGTTCATGTTCAGATCGGTAGCCGTTCCTAAGGCCTCCCGCAAATCTGAACCGTCCGAACACTCTGCCGAGATCTCCAAAACAAACGCCGACACATTATCGCACTCAGTGGACACGCACTGCCCTCTGCCGCCTCTGCCGACAGTCTGAGCTAATGCGCCGTCGTTATCTACAAAATAACACGTTTCCTAGCCTCTCGCTCCGGCACAAATTCTACCCTACCATGTACCCAGACAGATGCCCATCCTGTGGAGGACACCCGAACCTGTACCATTCCACCCAAACCCCCGACCCAATTGCCTATACCCAGCCCCTCACCCTCCGGATGGGAAGCCGTTCTTTCCAGCTCAGCCTTGGACGACCAGCGCGGACTGATAGACCGGGTAAGACGGATCGCAGCAGCAAATGGGGCCCTGGACTAAGGGCACCACCCTCTGAGAGCTAGATAGCCTGACTTTATAATAAAGTTTTCTACTACTACTACTCTCTCAGCAACCTTGCCGCGCTGCTGGGCCGCAACCGTCGCTTCCGAATCGCGCTCCCGAGCGTCTGCTACTGGCAGCGCTGGCACGGTGCTTTCCTCGACAACGAGGTCTTTTTCGAGCAACAATTCAAACTCCGGCTTCACTTCTTCCTGCTCGAGTTGAATTTCGTGCTCTATTTTCTTGTTCTCCCGTTGGAGTCTCTCTCCCTCGAGCTCCTTTCTTTCCCGTTCGAGGCGCTCGAGCTCGAGGTCGTACAATCGCATCTTTTCCTCGTGCTGTCGTTTTCTTTCCTCGCGTTCCTGCTCTCGTTTCTGCCTCTCGAGCTCCTCACGCTGGCGCTCAGCCTCTGCCTCTGCCTCTGCGGCCTGACGTTTCGCGGTCTCCCTGCCATTGATCCGCTCAATGCATTCCGACAGCTCCTCATCGTCAGCGCCGACAGCGAGTATAGCCTGTATCAGCTCTCGCTTTCTCAGCGCGTCCGTAACATCCAAGCGCAACTCTTTTGCAAGCTCCAACAACTGCGGTTTTTTCAACGCTTTCAAATTCATGGCCGGTCTAGAGTACTGCTTTCCCACTGCTCCAAAAATGTTTTGCGCGAATAACCCACGCGGCAAAAACACACGCCCTACCAGCTAACCTCAGAAGCCTTCTAAAACTCAGTGAAGACAAGTCCCGCACTCACCATTGACCGCCGTGAATTCTGCGAAGTCCGAAGCCGCCTTGACGTCCATGGTGTTGGCTCTATGCACCGCGGGCTCCGGGTGTTACGAAGTTGCCATCCGACCGCTGCCAACCAGTTGTTGCAACCGTGAAGGCCGACTGCAGCCGGGAAGATGTCCAGAAGCCGTAGGCTAACGTAACTGGTTACTTCATAGCAAGAGGTGAGCCGAAGCCAAAGAACAATGCCCCGACGGGTGAGGTTACAATGCAGGACTCGAGCAGAGTGACAGCATGGATTCGCTGTTCTAACAGGAATGGGTTACAGCGCTTGGGCGGCTCTATTTATACCCAAAAGCGGTAACGGTCAAAACGCCAACAAGCGGCGACACGCCACGAACGTCACAGACACACACAACGCTATTTCCAGAGTTCGTGAGCAGTTCATAGCCTCGGCGCACGTTGAGTCCGGGAGAGGGGAGAGAGGAGGACTCCGGTGCGATCGCGGTGCGATCCTTGAAGAGCGTTGAGACGAGCCTCGCCGGCAGCCGCCGAAGTTTTGAAATGGGCCGAAAGCGTAGCGTCTGACCCGGGCTTGTCGAGATGTGAAAGTATGATTCACCGACATGGTGGCGCCTGACGGCTGAAAGGCGCACGCACTGGCTTCGCCGCACAGCCGAGGAGTGATGCGGGAAAGTACGGCGGCGCTGGCCGATTCGTAACAACGGGTAATTGTCCACAGATTGGGGGTTTAAGGAGGGAGAGGTGACATTTATTTAAACAAACATTTATTCTACAGATTTATGGGCATCGCGGAATTGTTGGTGGGGAGTAAAGGGTGGGGAACCGCGATAACACGAGATTTCGGGCAGAATTGAATGAGGTGGTGTAAATCAGCTTTGTTGACGGATGGTGATGGTAATGGCGGCTATTCCCTTTATAATAGGTCGCCATCGCCTAGCGGCGCGGCGGAGCCAAAAAATAATAAAACCTAGAAAGAAAAAACGCTACACTGCTGTTGTCGCACAAAATCAAACTCAAGCACTCCGTTGAACTGCCCCGTGTTGCCACCAAAACTTCAACCGCCGTTTCGTAGTGGCTGTGGCTACACCCGAGCTATGTCTAGGGACCATACCCGAGCTGTCGCCGTTGTCGCTCCCGCGGAGGAGCGCGGGACGGGGAGGCATGGCGGGTGGCGCCACCACTCGGCGCTCCCCTCGTTACTGGAACGGGCTGGTGCATTGGACTAGGCAGCCTGCCGTTGTCTTAGGATTTTATCTTGAAACGATGTACCTGAATGGCTGCCGAGGATAACGCGTCGAAGGCAGACATCGGTGTAAGGAAGACAGCGGGTGAACGCGAGCGCGAACTTTCCAGCGCAGCTGCTGAATGAGCTGCCTGATTCCCTAGCTCGTGACACGTGGCCCCCCTTTGACCCCAATGTGCTGTTCAGACTGTAGTTATAGCAGAGCTGAGGACTGGTCCCGGTACGGAACCCAGTACACGTGCGCCTCTGCGCAGGCGCAGTAGCGGCGGTCGCCTAACGGGTACCGTACCAGGACCGCGGTTCTCCGTTCTGCTATTTTTTTTTTTGAAAGGGAAAGTTTATTACAAAAAAGGATTACAAACATATTAGTATGCAGACGAGGGTCCCAGAGTCAACTGACTGAAAGGGGACCCTCGATTACAAATACATCAAACGAATTGTGTAGAAGCAGCAACTGGGCGAAAGAGCCTAACAAATCAATATGCAGTATGAAACACACAAGAAATTAGCATTTTATGTACAAACATTCGAAAGATAGCTATAATTGTAGATATCTTATATAAAAAGTAAAAAAATCAGTTCGTAAATGACACAAAGGAAGCAAAGGCACATGAGAACATTTGGTATAACGTAAGAATAAAACAGAGAACAAGATCCTAATTACAGCAAAAGAAATCCTCTAAGGTTTTTTTTAAAGCAACCAAGTGATGGGGATGATTTGACAGCAGTAGGCAAATTATTCCAAAATTTCACAGCTTCCAAAATTTCATTCCAAATTCCAAAATTATTCCAAAATTTCATAACTCTCTAATGAAAGTGCCGGAGTGGTTCCGGGGAAGATCTGATGAATGATTTTGTGGGCAAGCGGGTTCTGGATGTTTTGTAGAGCTTCAAACGAATCGGCAAGATGCAGATTTAGGTCGTCGGGTAACCATACACAGAAGCCTTGAAAAACAGCCCAAAAAACACGGACGTAGAGAGGTTACACAGACACGAGCGCTGCTCTCTCTACCTCTCTACGTCCGTGTTTTTTGCGCTGTTTTTCAAGGTGTCATGCATACCCAACTAGCCCAAAGTCAAGTTTTATTGCATGCACAGAAGCTCTAAAGTGCCTATCTTGATTACAAACATCTACTTCATTATGATTGACATGTGGAATATAGTGCACATCAGACCCTAAGAGTAATCGAGGAGGAGGAGGAGGAGGAGAAAACTTTATTTAACAGTGAGATCGAGCTCGTAAGTGGGCGGGGTCCTCAGTCCAAGACTTCGTTGGTGCGACCTTGCAATGCTGGGTCGAGGAACGGCACGCCTTTCCAAAATTGAACGAAACCCATTTGTGCTCGTGAAGGGAATTCACTACTATAAGCGCAGCGTCGATGTGGGTCTCCGCCACAGAAAGGACACGTAAATTTTCCTGCCCCCTTTAGTACTGCAGTTGCCGGAAGGACATTCAAAGTGGCGGCGGCGCCGATGCTGTTCTTCCCAGCAGGTGCCCCCCACCGTGCACCTGTCGCACAAGCGGTGGCCCGACGTCGTGGGCGCGTGGACAGTGTTTCCGCTGATACCACGGTAAGGCGCAGTGTGGCCCGCATTTGAGGCAGCCTGTCCACTTTTTGGCAAATCCGTCGACACGGTATCACGATTTCGCGTTTCAGGCTGCGCGAACTCCACAGAGATGGCGAAGGATGGTTCTTCTTCTGTGACGAGACCACAGGCGTCGACCTCGCGCTCCTTCGCGAAGCCGTACGCGGACGAGACTGCATGCAGGTAAGATTACCTATATTTAATATAGCCCTCATGTACGGTGTTGCCCGCCGCATTTAGCGATTATACAATGCGAGGCACAGAAAAATGCTGGCAAGCAGCTTTTCTGACGTTGTGCGGGGAGAGCCTACGTATATCGCTCCAGCGAGGGTCACTTCACGTACTATCCAAAACGTAGACGAGCAGGTTGCGAAATCGAGCGTCTGTTTGCGGAATTTCTCTCAGAATTAAACTTACACGAACCCTCTATTGATTTCTTCGTATTAAGCTGATTCTAAATAACGGGAGGCGCACACAGTGCGAGGCAGCTCCATTGGTGTGGCTCGAGTGCATGGCGCTAGACAACTTCTTGTTGAATGCGTAAGCATTAATTTCTATGCAAACTCAACGAGGAGGCCCGTCTCTGTCCGTCTGTAACGCTAGATGTGTCGCGCACTTTCGCCGCATTGTAAGCAAATGCTAGCGATAAAAGGCCCCAGGAGCGAGAGATCGCGCCACGAACGCTGGGCAGAGTGTTCTCGAAGGTCGAGCTGGCCGACTCCGGGCGCTTTTCACGACGCACACACGTGCGCTCGGTATTTTTCCTTGGTATTTTTTTATGATAACACTGGGGACGAAAAGCTATAAGCAGGTCTTCTGTTAAAACATCTTCCCAGCAATGCAGTCGTGTAAAGTTGTAAAGCTGACTTTAAATGATCGTTATACATGGGGACATTGGATGTATTGAATAAAAGACCCTTACTATATCTGTGGCCTCAGACTATATCTATATGTCGTTGCTGCTGCTGCTGAAAACATATTGAAGAATAAGGTGCAGGGGATGAGCATAAAAATGCCTTTGCAGCAATGCATCTGTGTATAGAAAAGAGGCCGACTTCAAAGGGGCCCGGTTTATTGAGCGACGTATGCATCCGACGATTCCCGCTTGGGAGTCTACATTTCTAGTGCGCAAGCACTACTACCCTATATGTCTCTACCGTTTTCGCAGGAAAATTCGTGAAGCCTGTTTCGTGAAGCTTTTATTTTAAATAAGCATCCCGTATTTGCCTGTTTCTAACTTGCTTGTGCTAGTGTTGATGAGCGACACTGGCAGGGGGGACGCATGCATGCAACAGCACGACGTTAGGCCTAACGTTCACGCTCTGAGGTGAACGCCGTCAGCCGTTACCCGCAGCTCAAATGAGGATGACGTTGCTTGGCATGTCGGAAGTCTGAACTTCAAGGTTACCTCACGTTAAGCCTAACATAAGACGTTAGCCCTAACGCTAAGGTTTGAGTGAACCGTGGTGCACATGTCGACGCGCCATTGCAAGCTGAAGGTAATTTTCCCACGCTCTGCCCTGGGGCAGTTGGCGCTTATCTGATCCGCCAGATGTATGGCTTATCTTTTTCGGCGCCTGCGCCGCTTCATCCGGAAGAGGGGGATTCGGTTCGCTTAATAAAAAAATTCACCCCACCTCCCCGAAGGGAATCGTGAGGAAATGCGAATGCACCGGGATCGGCCCGGCGCAGCTGCCGCTTGGTCTCGGCCTCGCGCCTCTTCACCTGAGTATCGACCGAGCCAACGGGAGAATGGGGCGAGCGTCGAGAGGAGAAGCACCGAAGCACCGCACCTACCCTCGCCTACACTCTCCCACACACGCGGGAGCTCCGGCGAGCTCCCGCGATGCGAGCGCCCTCACACGCCCGAGCGCGCTCCTCCTCTCCACTCACTCGCCGCTGATCCGCCCGCACCACCTGCTCCGGTTGCTATGGGAGAGGAGGAGCGAGCGCGCTCGCAGCTGTTGCTATGGGAGAGGGGGTGAGAGCGGAGAGATAACACCTGCGGGCGCGTGGACGCCGCACGGCGCCTGACATGGCTCGACTAAGAAATGCATTCGCATTTAAAAAGTTGAGTCCCAGTAACCGATCGTTGTGCTCGCACTCTTTGTCGCTCGTCAAACGACGACACGCATCAGAAGAATTACTCATTGTACTTCAAGCTGCGGGCGCCGATTTGCGTCGTAGACCCCAAATGTTAAGCCTGTAGGATGGGGCATTTACCCGATAGTCAATTGCTTCCGTTGCTCCATCAAAGAGCTATACCTACAGAGTAGCACGTATACCAACAGTTGCAATGCAGTTAATCGGTCAATCAATTGCCTGGAGCGCATGGAAGGGCCTACCACAAGTTGCAGCGCCGACATTAATCCGCGCAGGCGTGCTTTGTGGGCCACGCACTGTGGGACCAAGAGGCCACAATCACGCACCACTTCGAGGAGGCCAGGTCGCTGGCATACCCGGACATTTCGGCCGGCATGGTTCTCAGCAAGGCAGCACTAGAAAGGTGAGTACATGATAGGGGGCAAATATTCTGTAACATTCTTGGGGTATCTGGTGCATTGTCCCAGAGGCTATGTCATGAGCAGAGTCACAGAAAGGACAGCATCACGAAAGCGCACGTTTACTACTCGGCAACATAAATTTACTTGTCGAAACATTGTAACTGCTCATTTGACTTCTGCCCGTGCTACATGGCTGTCTCAAATGCCTTCCGAAGGCTGTTCAACCATTTGTCTATCGAGTGCCCCCATTGTAAATACATAGGGCGCAGTTGTGGGCGAGAGTCCAATTGTCAATTGAAAGTTATCGTGTAGCACAGGCATTCAACGCATGAAAGTCTCTCCTGTTTTTAAAGCGAAGCTTTTTACCACTTCTCCCCAATGGTTCTGTCGCGACCGTTGGTGTCAACAGATAACTCACTCGAACAAATAAAGGAAGTTACTGGCACCGCCAGGAAGCGAGCCTGGAACGAATACAGAAACAGAGCGAGAGCCCGTTGTCTTACCGATTGAGCTACGAGCCCACGCGGAGTCAGAAAAGACAGACGGTGCACTTACCGAGCACATCTGCGGGTTTACCACCTGCGTTCTCGCTGCACACCACGTGATAGCGTTACGCGACCTTTCGCGCCGCTGTGCGCTCCGCCCACGGCAAGTGTAGCGGCCGTGTGCGCGCCTTGCGCATGCGCTAGGAGTTATTAGAGAGTTTTAGCATTGCGGCTAGTGGAGGCACACGCTATGGCGGCGGGTTACCGGGACCCGACTGTGCATGCGGGGCGGGCGCAGAGGTTGCCCCTCACCGGAACTAATGCGCGGGCATGGCGACGGCCGGCCCACAGAACTAATCCACCCTAACAGAGCGAATCCGCAAGTGCGCAGTCGAGTCGGACGGTACCCGCCGCCGTATGCGCTACCCGCTATGCTAAAACTGATACAGAGTTTTAGCACACCGGGTACTGTCCGCTAACGCTACGGCAGCGGTTAGCGGCGCCCGACTGGGCAGGTGCACATTCGTTCCGGTAGGGTGGATTAGTTCTGCGGGCCGCCATCGCCATGCCCGCGCATTCGTTCTCCCTAAGTCCCCCTCGCCCTCCCCGCGCGCGCCTGCGCAGCCGGATACCGGTAACCCGCTGCCGTAGCGTGGGCCTCCGGTTGCCGCTATGCTAAAACTCTTACCCCTGCGTTCTCGCAGAATACCTCGTGATAGCGTGACGCGACCTTTCGCGCCGCTGTGCGCTCTGCCCACGGCACGTGTAGAGGCCGTGTGCGCGCCTTGCACATGCACTAGGAGTTCGTTAAAATCAAAGGAAGCCCACACCAACGCATCTCACTTCTCCGTCTCTACCGCCGATCTCGTCGCCTCCGTCGGCGGCGGCAGAGGCGGAGGAGAAGTGACGACGTCTAACACCGGGTTTTAGCTTTATTTCATTTTATACAAAAAAGAGTTTCCACTCATGTGCTTCAACAATACAACTCAACCAACCACCATTCGTGGATCATGCATTGATTTAAAGGGACAGACAACCGATTTTTGTCGAGTATATATTCTCTATCCCAAATGAAAGGGCATCACTTAAAGCACCTTGACGAGAAACGGTTTTGCTGATAACGCCCTAGAACTTTTTAAATCGAATTTTTTGATCTACGAGTCGTATGTGTCCCTCCCACAACTAATGCTGGCAACCATGACATGGAGTAGCTCGGAAACATAATTTTGTCTGTATGCGAAATAAAAAACGATATTTAAAAACTTGTTCCCAGCTAAAAAAGTTTGAATCGCAGGCTTTCCTGTTCCGTTATGTGTTTTTTTAATGCAACGGTCTATTTTAAGGTGCCTGGATGTTCCTCCTCGCCCGCCCCTCCGTGGAGGTACAGTGCCTAGAATATTCCAGGCACTATAGTGGAGGGGCGGCGAGGAGGAACATCCAGGCACCCTAGTCTATTTTGCACGAATGCGCCATCTGTTGGGATAGACGATAGGTAGAATTTGGCTTCACGTTGTGGAGGCGGGAAGTTCGATTTTCTCCGGGCGCGACGTTTCTTTTTTTTTTTTTTTCTTTAAGCTGCCGTTGGCGTATTTGGAAACTGAAATCAAATATTTTGGCAGAACAAACGCCCCTGACTCAGGCAGAATCGTCAACGCTCCTTCGCTGGGTCTATTTACTGAACGCTGCCGTTGATTCCGGGCATGGAGGCTCAGTTAGCCACACTGAGAGGCATGCTGAGAAGCACCCAGCGACGGCAGGCGGCGTGTCTTTAAAAATTTCAGAATAATGTTTACAAATACATCTGCAATTTAACCTTGTACAAATACTTGTGTTAAAAGGTTTTCAATACGTGAATAAACGTTTCAGCAGTTACAGTAGCTGCTAGGTTTGCAGGTCACGTGACAGGGACACATATTGTAGTGTCAAGTTTCGACACTACGAACCGCCACCCTTCCGATTTCAGGAAGTTTGCTGCCAAATTAAAATTATTTCCGCCAGTTTGTTTAGAAATTGCTTGTGGTTATCGGGCTATATAAAACGCTGGCTTTCATATGAGCTAGAGAACATATACGCGACAAAAATCGGTTGTCTGTCCCTTTAACAAAGAATATCCCTGAAGTAAAAAAGTTAGCAGTGGCTTAGCTCGGTTATGCCCAGATATACGTAGCGTGAGCTAAGGTTCAGCTAGTTATTCTTAGCTTTCCTGGTTGTCTAGGATTAGCTTATCATGCTTACTGCTGCTTCAATGACATACACACGGTATCCGCATTATGCGACACATGTATATTTATCAAGCGGCTCCGGCGCAGTGCCACCAATCGCCCCAGAGCTCAGCTGGTTTGGCACACGCTGGTTTTGCTGCGAAGCACAAGCCATCGGTTCCACACCCGGCCGCCCCTGGCATGATCATCAAGTGGACCGGGCCGCCACGTGCGGAACGGAGGTCGGCGAAGACGCTGGGCGCGTGGGGTGTGTGAGAGACGCCGGGCAGCGAGCAACGTTCTGTGCGCCGTGTGACGTCACTGCTCCCTGCGCATGCGCAGTACGGCTCCCCAGGAGCCACGCGAAACTGCTCAACCTTGGCCAGTGTAGCTCACAATAAAGGGTGTGGTTACCTGTCTCTGGTCTCACTCTTTGTAGAGCCATGTGTGTGAATCCAAGGGATGTCGCATGGGTAATCGTTGTGGGTGTCGTTTACAGCTTCGCTTTGCAACCAACTTCACACGGTGATTTGGCGCGCATTTTTTTCACAAAGTGCTTTCTTCCTTATAACGATGACATCACGCAACCTTCGGCTTGCGCTTTTATTTGGAAGATGGTGGCTTCGCCTGTTGGCCACACAACAAAATTCTTTTAAATCACTGCGGCAGGATATATGGCCGCGAATAGCCATCTTGAGGATCTGCAGTCTTTTGCGGAAGAACTCTTTAATGTGAACAAGAGCCCGCATGAGCGCATTGATGAGAACGTGGGTTGAATTTAGGCTGTCCTGCGCTTCGTTGCAGTTTTGCCTGATCGGGCTGTAGTAATCGAGGAGTGCTTGCAATTTAAAGGGACACTAAAGAGTTAAAAATTGGACGACGCTTTAAGCTTCGCCTTCAAGCATCCAATGCGATAGCGTTATCGTACTCGGCGACGAGTTTTAGCATAGCGGTCAGCGTACGCTACGCTATGATCGGCAGGCACGGGGACCCAACTGGGCAGGTGCGCATTCGTTCCGCGGGGACGTAAGCTCCCCAAGCCCGCGGATTCGTTCCGGTTAAGGGTGGCCCATCTTGCTGTGCCCGCGCGCACATGCGCAATCGAATCCTGGTACCCGCTGACCCTAGCGTAGCGTACGTTAGCCGCTGTGCTAGAACTCTACTGTTGTGGGCCCGGCACAGATATACGGCAACGCATCCCTCACACACGTACCAGGAGTGAGTGCGCGCAGGTCACTCGAGGTCGGTGACACTAGGTTCGTCATGTTGTCCCGAAAACCGATCCGGACACATTTAATGTAGCTCGCCTGATGTGCATGTGCGAATTCTGTTTCCTGCTCGACAAAAACCGGCGAGGTAAACGCAGCCTGCAGCAGGAACCGTGCTGAGGCGCGTAGTGACAGTGCACTCCGTGTGACGTCGCTGGCGCGGTATGCAGCATGCCGTATCTCGCGCCTGCTGCCGCTGGGATACACTGTAGCTGGGACGCACCGCCTGTTCCCGCTCCACTTGACGGGGCAGCGTTTTATGATCCGAAGAGTTTCAGTGGGCGGCGGCAGGTGGCGCTACGGGATTTTCCCGCACAGTCAGCAAGGACAACGATATCTTCTCCGCTCCACGTGGCCCTTAACACTCCACATTAAAATTTTTAAGACACCTAAGCACTTCTTATGATGTAGCAGATGCAAAAGTTCAACTGCCAAACAAATAAAACGATGGGGTTGCGTGATAGCGTTGCATTTTCATTCTGTTCCGTCGCATTCCGCGCGAAGGTGGCATGTGACACTTAATTCTTCCCGAAGTCACCAAGTTGAGTTGGTGCAAAAATATTTATGCTTGTATTTTCATGCGGCAGGGCCAATAAAGCAGTTTTTTTTATAGTGTTTGTAAAAACTTTCAGGGCAGCTAAAGCACTGGAGACGACCCTTCCGGATGACTTTTCCATCGACCGGCAGTATGAGGTGAGATGAGAGCACTATGCAAAAGCAATGCCAGAAACCTGCATGTGCACAGCCAGTGTTGTTCGGCAAGCCCATTATGAGTTCGGTTTTCGTGAAGGTAAAGTTCTGTGGAAATGAAGCATCCCGGAATCGTTTCTGCTGCCAAAAAGGGCGTGCACATCGGTATTTCCGAGGAGTGACATTGGCATCACGTGTCCGTTGCCCTTATTTGCACATACAGGAATGCTGCATTATGTGCTATCGGTTCCTCGCTGATACTTCTCGCGCTGGAGAAGATGGTAAACCATGTTCGTGAACAGTTGCGCCGCAGCAGCCGCACTGCGCATGGGATTTCGTGAGCAGGTTATGGGCCACCATTTGAAGTGAGCATTTTATTAAAAATGGCAGCACCTCCACTCCGTGGATGATGGTGAGGGTGCGGAGTACGGGGTACTAAATGACATCCAAGTTGCGCCCCGAGTGAAACCCGATTTGCGCACCAACCTTCATTCGATTTGAGTCGTGAGTTTAACCTTGATTATTCCCGAAATGAAACTGCGACTCACGGCTCAAATAGAATTTCGCTTGATTTTCGCTCGATGGTGGTGTGTGCACGGGTGGACACAGACAAACATTGGGAGGTCCTAAGGTACTCCACACCGTTACAGGCGAGGGAGTAAGCCGTTTGCTCTTGGGTACTAACTCACGGTGGTATCCCAATGGGTAAGACGACTGACACTAACTCTGTCTGGTCTACCAGACATAGACTCGAATCCTGCCGGTGCCTGTGTGATTTTTGCGATTGTAAATGCTATGCGCACGGACGCGGACGGACATTGTGCGGTCGTAAGGTACTCCACACCTAAAACTTCAGGCACACCACATTGCTCAAGGGGCAGTCTCGATCGAATAAATAGTGCCATTCGTTTGGTGTCGCTTTAATCTTGTCACTTATGGTGTCACTTTCTTGTCCGTGTTTTATAGTTCGCGCTTAATTTTCAACAATGTATGTTCACCAACTAGCTCAACTCTCGATTTTACTGCGGATACCAGTCATGCCGTGTGCTTGTTCAGCCATCCATGTGTTCTAACCTAATGCTGCTTTAGCTACGGTTATCATGACGCTTATTGGTGACTAAAATTAAATTTCAAGTTCCACAGTTGACCAATGAAACCTGCTTTCTCAGCCTATGACATATATGCACATTTAGAGCGCATGACCCTGCGTTGTACTCTGGGGCTCCTTGATTGCTAGTCCCGGACTCACAGTCCAGGACTCAATTCATTGAGAAGCGATCAGGATTCGTTTTTCACACATATTGAATTTGCACAATTCTAACGCACACCGTTTTTTTAAATGAAAATAAGCATTCCAAAATACCTCGAAACTCAATCAGACTCAAAACTCAAAAACCTCAAAACCGACACCTCCAATTCTGAAGGGAAACGAAGCGACTCAATGAATAACGGAGGCTTCGTTTAAACGCAGAGTAATCATCCTAAAGGAATCGGGCAGCGTCCCGTTCATAAGGCGCGCTGTAGTCGTACATGTGTTTGCGATGGTCAAAAACAAAGGTACCACATTTTAAATGCAAGGCTTCAAGGAAGGGCTTTAGCTGCGCACAATGGCATGTTCAATGAAAAGTTTCGGGCAATTTTGAGGCGTCTGTTAATGGCACTATTTCATATGAACAGTAGAATCGGTACCAAGTTGTTTTCGTGGTCTCCGTGTGCTGACTTCTACTGCGTGTTACAATAGGGGGCGCGTTAGAATCGTACAAATACGGTATGCATGCGGTGTGGAGAATCCTCAGGCCGCCTGCGGACTGTCCATGTTAAATCGGAGAGCCCCACTAGTTGTTGGCTTGCAATATTACCCGCTACCTAAATTCCCTCTTGGTGCACAGATTGCCAAGTTTCTGAGGGCGCACTGCGATGGTTTGCTCCTTGAACACGCGGAAGCCTTCTGTCTCGGAGAACGCAAGGAAGGCTGCGCCACCTGGACCCCGATGCAGGCGCCCTCATGTGTAAGCCCTGGCCCACCTAATTACCGCTGTGGCATCAGTGTGTGCATGCAAGGTTTCTGGAATATATGAAATCTGACCTCACTGTTGGGAGTTGCCAATACGGCAGCTAACTTCTCAGAATCGTCATATTCAGAATCAGCGAACACATTTATTAAATAATGGTTCACACAAAAAACAGCGCTCAAGACGGGACAGAAGGAAGGAGGCTACACACACAGCGCTGACTACCAACAAAGTGTTTATTTGCCGCTCAGCAATATAAACGAAAAGGTTACAGCAAGATAAGTGCGGAAAGAATCCAGAAACAAGAAAGAATACATAAAACTTTAAAAGTATAGACAAGTAAGAGCATCTTTGCGCAGTCATATCACCAGTTCGATCATTTCGCTTCGTCTTCAATAAACGCTATCTCCTTTGCAGACAAAGCAACAGAAGGGGTGCTTACGCAATCATCGCATCCCTTATAAATCGTGTATGCTTCCAGCAGCTCACGCGTGCGCTGATTTGTGTAGTGCTTAATCACTTTACACTGATCAAATTTAGGAGTGCACTTGCAGGACGACACGTGCGATTGGAGCCAACCACCGGATTTGGCTTTGTCATTGCACGCGTGCTCCATAAGCCGTACGTTCAGGCACCGCCCAGTTTGGCCTACATACTGGCGGTCACAGTCCAGAGGAAAGGAGTAAACCACGCCGGCCCTGCACTTGGTGAAGGGTCGCACGTGATTTATGTCACAGTCTCTACGGGAGGGCGAACCATCATTAACTCGCGCACACATCTTGCTGAGTTTGTTGGGGGCCGAGAAAACCAGGCGCACACCTGCTCTTCCCACAACCTTCTTCAGCCTGTGGCTAACACCATGAATGTAAGGCATCACACTTTGTTGGTAGTCAGCGCTGTGTGTGTAGCCTCCTTTCTTCTGTCCCGTCTTGAGCGCTGTTTTTTGTGTGAAGTATGAACCAACAGGCCCAAACACTTCCATTGCTTATATTAAATAATGGACCTTTTTCCAGTACCGGTCCTCATCCACCACGGCTAACCAAGAAATGGCAGTCAGGCACGCCCCCAAAAGGTCTCGCGTTTGGGAAACTCTTGCACAAAACATTTTCATCCTCCAGTCCCTCTCGCATCCACCTGTCGCACGTTCCTTTTACATGAATGTCACGCAAGCAGCCCAGTTTGTGGCAGGAAGGATTCAACTGTTGGCCACCTTCAGGGGAGGGCTCGGCCCCTCGAAGCGTTTCTGTGGCCACCAGGCAGCGCCAGAGAGCGGGACGGAGTCCATGAGGCCCTGGGGTCCTACCTGGACACCTCAGGACTCCTCCCAGCTCTCCGCTTTCTCCCCAGCTAAACTGAACTGTGGCCGTTTTTTTTTGTGTGTGTGTGGCCTTTTTTTCCCTTAGTGTTTCAGCATTTAGCTTGTATATATTGTACATATATGTCCTGTTAGACCTGTATATATGTTTATATGTATCCTCTTCTCTCTATCCTCCCTTTCCTGTACAACTGCAGTGTTTCCCAATCCCCACACCCCCCATACCAGCAGGCGTTCTGGTGTCCACCCTTAGGCGAGACAAACTACGCCTGCTGGTGGTCTTTCCTCTCCTTGTTAACAATAAATTCATTCATTCATTCAGGAGCCCATCCTTGAGTGTAATTTGCAGTGGGTGGAGTGCCTTTTTTGTTTTTATTTTTTTTTTTTTTTCATCTTTGTTACTCCTTCACTGAGCAATGTGCTCGCAGCGCGGTCAGCCTCAAACATTTTTTGCGCCTTCCCTTTGTAAGCTTTCTTTGTGCGCACGTACTAACGAACTCGTCATGAGATGTCGAAAAAGATGAACGGCGGACCTGCAGCCTGCACATGCGCAGGTCCCTACTGGAAAAAGGTCCATTAAGAGAACGGGTGGGCAGAATGACCAGCCAGGAGGAGAGGGTAACAAGCCGAGCTGCTACGCTTGGGGTGTGTTCTTTTTTCCTGCCACAAACGTTTTCTTACCGGGGATCGTGGTTCTATAATCCAAAGTAGTTGCCAGGGTTTTCCTGGCCTCTTGGAGTTAATGGGTACAATCTGAATACGTATGACTTGTGGCAAGCCTCTTTCAGAGTCGCTGCCGGAGTTGTTCTGTTGTCCTTTTCAAGCCGAGGATAGCTCGACGCAATGTGAGCCACTGGATTTGCTTTGTTGCATGTCGCGTGGTGCGGTTACGTATTTGTGGCCCCTCTGAAGGTTTTTCTTAGAAGTGCGGGAGGCAAGACCGAGTCACTTGGTGGTAGGCGAACTGTGATTTGTTGTCATCTGCTGAAGGATGGTGGCAGGATCCACATATTTGTTGGCATTTACAGCAGAGCTTTAAAAAAGTGATTGATTTTCTACGGGAACATTTGCCAACAAACTATGGTGTTCCCGTGTGTGCAGTTTGTTGGGATGCTCATAGAAACAATGTGGCAATGGGTTGAAATGCACCATCCAGCAACTGACCCGACCTTTGTTTTGGACATCTCACTTCAGCCTGCCACATATTTGGCCTGTACAAATAGAGAACTGCTAACTGCCGGAATCCACTTCGCGTACGAGCTTTGGATCGTTCATGCGTATAGCTGTGCAGCTAACCCGGCACCGCCTCCCACACCAACTCCTTCAGGCTGCCCGCATTCCAGAGGATTCCCTGACGGTGGCAGTGAAGACCTGCAGCCAGTTTCACGAAGAGCGAGGTACGCCGTATTTGCAAACCTTCCATGTGAAAATTCTGTGCATATCAAGCGTTAATCCCACAACTGAGGTGAACGAAGGAAAGTCGCAGATTGTCATGACATGCTTTGAGTTGTGTAATTATGTTTGCTCCCAAGCGCCATCGGGCGCTTGTTCCACAGCAAAGACCGTCTTGCCTGACAACATTTCTAGAATCCACGAATACCAAATCAGCAGGAAAGCCCGGTGGGGACAAATGACTAGAGCTTAGCCAAATCCTCCTGCAGCTCCTGTAGTTTCTAGCACATGGTTCGCTTTGTAAGCTGCAAATACCACAGGTGCTGCAATGTTGAATGAGCTAAAATCGTTAGAACAATTTATTTTCAGAAAGTAAAAAACAAAAAAGAATATTTAAGTAGTCCGAAAGATATAGTCAAGAAATATAAATGAGGTAGACACATTTCTTTAGGTCTTAGTGTAAAATTATAGACATATCTCGCGTTGTCAGCGGAGGGATGGCACTAGCCTGCTATGGCGCTTTTAGCGTCATGCATCACCACTCTGATTGCACTGCGAGGATAAGAGGTGGCCTTCCAATGTATCGCAGAACTGGTATTTTGTACACCACAGGCATTGCGGTCTTCAACCATGGTGGGAAGTGATTCGAGTGAATGCATTCAGATGTTGCCCTCCCACTCCTAAGATACCATAGTGTGAATAAAATGATTTAAAGCACCAATCTGTGTTCAAAAGCCATGCTTCGAACTGCATGGAACTATTAATTACTCTCAATGACTAATTTGTATAAAAAAACTCCCAAGCATTTCCCCGAGGGTGAACATGGTTAAGTGCGAATGCACGGGGTGATGCTATGAGGGGGAGTAAAGTTGGCATTCGTTGGCATTCGCCCGTGAGCGCGCGCGAGCCGACCCACGGAGGTCTGGCAGTTTATCGCTGCATATACAGGGGGGTACGCCGCGCCGAGCGCGCCGAGCCAGGTGGCTGAGAGAGGAGGCGAGCGCAAGGGGAGAGGGACAGCGGCGCACGGCAGCTGCAGCCGAGCGAGGGGGAGAATAGAGAGTGTGACGTCACGGTGGAGAGAGAGGTGCGCGGCAGCTGCTGGGGAGAGGAGGCGCGCTGTGACGTCATACCATGACGTCACGGCACGAGGAGCGGTGCGGGGAGCGGCGCGCACCCGCGCAGCCACGGCGAGGCGGCGGAGCGAGCGCGGTCACGTGGTGAAGTGACGTCACCGCGCCGGTGCTACCGACGCTCCTCTCCGCTCCACGCCGTTGCTAGGGAGAGGAGGACTGCGGACGCCGCCGCCGCCGCCGCCGGTGGAAGGTTTGGGGTCGCTTATAAAGTGCATTCGCACTTAAAAGGACAATCCTTTTTAACACCATTATGGCATGTTTACAATAACGACAATACTCCTTTATGTGTTGTGGGTGTTTTGCTTGTATGGTTCCACTGAGAAACATTCTGTTAGAACACCTGGACTATCGCATACACCCTCGTGCGTCTAGCAAAGTACCAGGTAGAAAGAGCTCAAACTGACTTGGCTTTAGTTCCTGCAAAAGAAGGGAAATATTTCACAGCTGTCTTTCGCTACAGCTGACATGGCTCCCGTTAGCTGCTACAGCTGCAACTTCAAGCTTCAAATAAAGTGATTTCATTATAATCAGGGTGTATCCTTGTATGCATTTGAACCACCCAGAAGACAAATACCGAAAACAATTAAGACACGGGAAAGAATTGCAGGCGCTCGCCCTTCATTTTAACTAAGCTACTGGGCACGAGGCAGCAAGCTGAATTCGCAGCTGTTTTTCATTGTGGAGGTGAAAGACAGAAATGCCAGTGTGCGGTCATTTTGGCGCCTCCTCAAGATCTGCAAATGGTGTAAATTAATCCGTAGTCTGGTGTGCATCTTTTCCAATTGTAGCTGCGACGCATTAACGTCCCAATTGATGCATTTCAAAATCGAACTCCTGACACAGTCATTTATGTTTTCCTCAATACCAGCACAACTTCTTTGGTGCCCGTATTTCCCCAAAAGTTGTTTTCTTCAAGGGGCCTGGGAAACGTGTCTCTTGAAACCAAAGTCTCTCAAAACCGAAATTCGAAAACACCGAGGAGTCGAATCATTTTATGTACATTAGCATCAAAGTGTGTTTAAAAATGTTTCCAAGAAATTGCACAGAATGGCCTTAAGGAGTCATTCACAGTAGATTGAGTGGCTACATATGTCAGTGGCTTCCTTCCTTACTCCTGGCAGTAAACCACTTCTTTGCAAGCCTTCCTGTTATTTACAATGTGGCTAAAGTGCTCTTAGGTGTTCAGGGGCCTCACTCGCTGACACTTTCTGGCCTGCAAGGTCCTTGTCGTCCTCCTCTTCTCCTCGTTCGTCCTCTGGGGCGCCATTTACTTGCGCGATAAGGACATGTTTGGAGCAGAATAGGTAGATGCAGCCATTGGCGGATCCAGAGAGGGGGGGTCCGGATGTCCTGACCCCCCCCCTCAATTTGGGAATTTGTACCCCCTAGAAGATGACCCCTCAGGTCGTAGAAAAAGTCTAGTTGAATATATTTTTCTATTTCTTGTATTTGTGGTTTGAAATATTTCAGTGAATAAAAAAATACTACTATCCTCATCCTCATTTTTATCATCATCATCATCATCACTGGTAGAAGCTGACTCCACTCAGAAAAAAAAATTCCCTGAGCAGTGGGAGTCTGCGCTGACCAGCTCGGCGCCGGAGCGTCAACTCGCGCTGGTGCAACGAGCCACGGATGCAGCGCAGGCCCGCGGCCTCCTGGACGAAGGAGGCTGACCACACCCCTTTCCCTACCCCTTGAGCTCAGTAAAGAACGTTTTTCACCACCACCTCGCACTTCCCCGAGGGGGAGAGTGTGTAAGTGCGAATGCACGGTTGTTGATTGCGCGATTACGGTGGATATCGTGATCTTAATGAGTAGTCGAGAGATTACACACACGCACACAACTACAAAGAAAGATATTTCACTCGTTATTGCTGGTACCGTTGCCCGGTCCGCCATCATCGTTATCGAGATGCAGGACCAGCGACCGCTCTCGACGACGGCGCGCGCTCGACTAATACCCTCCCGCGCCACGCGGCCGCTACACGAGCGCCCTCACGCGTCGGAATGCGGAGCGCCCGCTACGCGAGCAGGAGCTCTCCCGCCCGAAGTGGAGAGGAGGCGCCCAACACCCGCAGTCACTGAGCGGAGAGAGGAGGAGGAGAGTAGCGCCAGCCGCACGCCCGCCGTTACGGCGAGGGCTACACGAGCGCCCTCACGCGTCGGAATGCGGAGCGCCCGCTACGCGAGAGCTCTCCCGCCCGAAGTGGAGAGGAGGTGCCCAACACCCGCAGTCACTGAGCGGAGAGAGGAGGAGGAGAGTAGCGCGCGCCCATCTCCCCCCGTTGCTAGGGAAGACGAGGAGCGCGCGCACCCGCAGCTGTTGCTATGCGGACGACGGCGGCGGACGATTCAGGCTCGCTTAAGAAGTGCATTCGCACTTAAAACCCGCGTCCGCCCCTGGATGCAGCTGCCGACACAAATTCCTTAAAAGATTCTGGAACCCGTGCAGTCTGTCGGATGCAGACCCAAACTTCACATTCATGGGAGTAGTAGTAGTAGAAAACTTTATTATAAAGTCAGACTATTTAGCTCTCAGAGGGTGGTGCCCTTAGTCCAGGGCCCCATTTGCTGCTGCGATCCGTCTTGCCCAGTCGATCAGTCCGCGCTGGTCGTCCAAGGCTGAGCTGGAAAGAGAGGCTTCCCATCCGGAGGGCTGGGTATAGGCAATTGGGTCGGGGATTTGGGGCATTCCCATGTGGAGTGGTACAGGTTCGGGTGTCCTCCGCAGGATGGGCATCTGTCTGGGTACATGGTAGGGTAGAATTCGTGCCGGAGCGAGAGGCTAGGAAACGTGTAGTTTGTAGCTGGTGCCATGCAGCGGCTTCCTCACGGGTGAGTTGTGCGTGTGGCGGAGGAAGTGTCCTACGGGAGAGTCTGTAGTGTTGTAGTATGTGTGTGAGTGGGATGCTTTCTGTCTTGTCTGGTTTGGGTTGGTCTTCCGCTGGCGCCCGGAGAGTGAGGCCTCTGGCTACCGCATGAACGCGTCCATTGCCAGGGAAACACGCATGCCCAGGTGTCCAGATTAGACGCACTGGTGGAATCTGTCGGTTTCGCTGCAGGATGTGATAGGCGGTCGGGGTGATACGTCCTTGCGCATAATTTCGGCATGCCTCTTGTGAGTCGGATATAATATTTGTTGGGTTCCCTGAAGGGTGAGTGCTGATAGCGAGTGCTATTGCACACTCTTCCGCTTCCGTGCTGTTCCCGGAGCGTATGGTGGCTGACGTTATCGTCTCACCCCTCCAGTCGGCTACCGCTGCCACATTGGCATTTATGGCTGGATAGTCTGCTGCATCCGTATAGAGGGTGTCGGGGTTACTACCGTATACGCGATGCAAAGCCTTAGCCCGCGCGGCACACCGGCCGGCATGATGTTCTGGATGCATATTTCTGGGTATGGGTGATACTGTTATTCTCGCTCTGCACCTCTTCCTGTTTCTTCTAAATAGTGTCTAAAAAGAAGTGTCTATGTTGCTAAAGTGGCAAACATGCGGAAACCTACCATTTCCAGATATCTCTTGTAAGCGAGTGTCTCTTGTTATGAAATTTGACTACTGTGCCGTCCCTGTGCAGTGCCAGTAATCAAAGCCACGTGGGCCGGTGCCAGCAGCCGGGTGCTGTTCTTCAGCGACGTGGAGGACACCCACATTCCGACCTTGTCTGTGGGCGTGGCCAATGTGGAGCGGGGACACTGCGCCAAGACATGGGCCATCCTCAGGCACATCCTCTCCCAAGACCTGCTGGGCTCCTGGTTGCTCATTGCCGACGACGACACGCTCCTCAGGCATGCTATTGCTCTTTGCAGCGAGGCTGGCCTCCTCTGTTTCGATGAAGTTGCATTGCCTTGCTTGTTCCTTCCCTGATGTTCGCCACGTCAGCACATTTTTTGAAGCACGATTGAATAGGCGCTACCTTTATCTGACAGTGTCCTGCCTTATCTTGGACATTAAAATTTCTTTATTACAGTTAATTTATCTCTGCAAGCGTGGAGTCGTTTGACGTGCATGGTGTATAATTGTACTCCGTCCTGCCTGAATTTCGTGTCGTTTGGTTATATAGTGTTCTTGTGGTTCATCGTAAGGGCTCTGGCTTACCCTTTTTGCTGTTATTGGTAAAGCCTGGGTGCCACAGACGTGACCCTTTGTCACCAGTTGTTGGCCAATTTGATTTCTTCTGCAGATCAGCCCTGGGGTGTTTAGAAGCGCAATTAGATAGGGTGTTTAGGGGTCATCACGATAGTACAAAAGACAACGGGACACGCAACCAACTGCACCAAGCAGTTGCATACCACATCCTGTCAATCTCAGTTCCTTTGCACTGTTTCCAAGCAAAACAAAAAATTTTTTTTTCTTTTTTTGTGGCCTGTGTCAGTGCCTCCAGGCTCCAACACATCGAACATTGGAATGCCACAGCTGGCTGCTTATGCACGACTGTTCAGAATGCTTGTTTATTTTGCTTATCTTGTATTACCTCCCCTGCAAAGATGGAGGTAAAGTAGGATAGAGAAAGCAAAAAAAAATGTTTTGCATTTTATCCTCAACTCTTTGGACAGTTTCTTACTGATCAGCTGAAACTGCCAGTCATGAACCTGTCATACATATGTATGATTTTACTTATCTAATAATTTTACTCTGGCAGCATCCCCCGCCTTTTGGATCTGCTGAGCTGTTTTGACCCACAAGACGACGTTGCACTTGGCGAGCGCTACGGATTTGGGGTGGCCTCTGAACAAGGCTACGACTACCTCACTGGAGGCTCAGGGTAAGCCGGCATTTCTCCGTTTCCACCCGAGGATAGAGTCTTGCCAAAAAAGGACGACCTTTTAATCTGGATAAAACTACCCAATCTGTAACCGATGGTAGCAGTATTTTACTGGATGATGTCGATGCTATTTACAAACATCAGAACTATATGTCGATTGCATAACTTAAAGCAACAAGCTAAGAGCAGGATCTAGTGTCCTGTTGTTTATAACTGGCACCTAGTCATGCACAGCAAACAATGCGTTATCTTGCCAGCTTGCGAACTCTCTTCTGTCATGCGCAGCTTGGCCAGTTAGTTTATATTTAATGCATTTTTCAATAAAAAATTTTAGCTGAGTCAGCACTCGTGCTGTTGCTTCTTTTTTCGTCCATCGTTCGTCGGTGCGCGCTGTTAGTAGCCATGAACCCACACCAACTCGCCCAGTTGTCCATTCTATCGCATTGATTCAGCAGCGCTTGCATTCTTGGATCACGCAGGATGGTGTTCAGCCGCAAAGTCGTAGAGAAGATTCTGAACTCCGGGTGCTCGTGTCCAACGGAGGACTCGCCTGACGACATGATCCTTGGCGTTTGCCTCCAGAGGCTTGGCATACCTGTAACGCACTCTCCGCTCTTCCACCAGGTACGTAGGTTTACAGAGTGCGCATGCAACACACTGCACTGCATCAGTCTGAGAGCTGAAACCATCCCAGTTGTATTTACCATGCACTGGCGGCAAGTGAAGACATTTGTGTACTTGCGGTAGTCAAGTGGCAGATGCGGCAGATTGGATTTCACATCCAAGCTTCAAGTTGCTGGGTTATCAACACACCTGCCATCCACGATTACACACCCCTCTACCAATATTGGGAGGGGACGGCCGATGCATTGTCAATGCAGTGGACACCAACGTGGAGGATGTTGGCAACGCCACTGGCTGAGGAGAAAGAGGAGGCATGTCCTCTCTCTGCCCCTCCAAATACTTGCACAGCCCAGCGTCATTTGTGCAGGTTGAGCGAACAATCACCTAGTGTTCCTTAGAGCACATTGAGTAACTCCACTTCACCCAACACCACTTCTAATAACATATGCATTAAGGCGCAATGCAAACACATGATGCGCAGCGGAGGAGGGATCAGGTTTCGCCTGCATGTGAATGCCGCTTCATGAACATGCGGAGGACTACAGAGCTTGGCTGGGCCTGCACATTCTACTGAACTGAAAGCAAAGGAACGCAGTACTATTTCATTGAATCGTGTACCATGCCGCTCACACAATAACCTCCTGGCACGAAATTGGGATTCCCGGGAGCCTGCCATAGCACTGTTCACCCTACACCTTGTTTGACCTCTCATTGCAGGCACGACCAGAAGACTACAGCCGGGAGCTGCTCTCCCACCAGAGGCCCATCTCCTTCCACAAGTTCTGGATGACCAACCCTGTGGCCAACTACAACAGGTGGCTAGCAGACAGCTCCAGCAGCAATTCCAGCAGGCACCAAGAACTATGACCGTCCCGCTGGATGTGTAGTACCCGTATACTATTGCTTCGAGAGCAGCTGGCAGCCAAGCTAAATGGCTTGAACTGCTCCAACAGGTTCTAGGGTCCAATCGCTCTGCCTTTTGCAGAAGTTTAACCCGGGGGTGGTTTGAAGATGGCAGCTTTACATGTCGCACGTTACCAGTTGGCGATATCTCCATGGCTTCAAGTAGTAGCCTACGGTGTGATCGTATTAAGCAGCTAAATTTGAATACACGATTGCCTGCTCTTACATGGTCGAATCAATGCACTGATACGTCACAGAAGTGTGAAACTGCCCTCGAAGGTGCCAGCTCGAACATGCCATGGAGGCAGAGGCTTTTATGAGAAAGCAAGGCACATAGCATTGTGCCAAGAAGTACAGTGCACTCGGAAATCGTTAATTTGCCAAATAAAGGCAGATGATTTCCTTACACAATTTCTGTTGTGTGATAATAAAATGCGGATGAGCAAAATATGGCCCTAGACTCAACATGGGGATGGCACTACGAGCACATTAACGGGAAAACCATCAGTGCTGACGGATTCCAATCCTTCTACAAAAGACCCAAGGAGTCCACCATACATGCACGCCTTGATCAGCTAGTCTACCAAACGAGAATCTGAAAAGTCTTGAATTAAACATGTCACTTGACCATGTTTCAAGAAAAATTAGCGCAACTCCATTTAAAGAACAGCAGTGGCAATAAGAAGAGTGGCAATGCTGGCTCTAATAACAGTGTAGACGAGGCAGAGAACGGCACGGAAAAAATCTGCTTGTTGTAACAAATTAATGCAGGTTTCTACATTAAAGAAGTACAGCGAGGCTTGTTTATGTGCAAAGTGTACCCTAGGCTGCTGGTGATGCTATGAAATAGGTGTGAACCCTTCAGCAGTAGTAGTATGGAGTTTTTTTTTATGCGTTATTAAATAATAAACGCCGTGCCTAGGCCACTGCCTCAGCTGCCACAAATGTCCTCTCCCTCACCCAACACAAAGTCGCTACTCTCCAAAGGCTAGACTCGTACCTCCACTGTACCCTGCTCAACCAAACATACCGTACTCAATGGAACGTGTTGGGTATACCGCCCATCACCGTACACCCTGTAGCCCTGTGCCACCTGGTATTGGGGTGCCCAGCCATCAGTCTTTACCACTTATCCGCGCCCTACCAGTGGAGTCTAGCTGTTCAGCTCGGACCTTGAGGAGCAACAAGTCATTGCCAGAGCCTGGGCAGACAGCCAGGACCAGGGCATACCCCAAAGGGCTCCTGCCCCTGCCATCGCAACCAAATGCTCATCTTGAAAAAAATGTTCCCTCCTCCATAGTCACGGAGGTTAGCTACTTCGGTTGTTCAGTTGCCAACAGCCAGAGAGAGTCGCCTTCCTAAGCAGGTGGAGGAAATGAGACAGAAGTGCGGCACAGTGTAACGAGAAAAACAACTCTTTATTTATCACCCAACTCTCTTAAATAACTGCACTCTGTCAAAGCAGGCTCGTCTGAATCACTTACCACAGCACTTTGCGGAAAACAAACTGGCACGTGGGCCAACGATAGGTGTGTGTACACGTATACGGGACAAGGCCAGGCAGGGGCGAGGAAGAGGGGGGCACACACACACGCACAAACTATGTACAGGCAACAATGTGACTGATCCCACAGAACTTCCCTGGAAGAAGAAAAAGCAAGCAGCCGGCCCCACTGAGGTCGTGGCATTAAAAACTGCACAATCTGGCGCCGACTAAAGCAGACACTACATGCTATCTGGTCGTCCCCCGGTGCGTTCCCAGACCCCCCCACCCCGGGATGGCGTGGTTCCCACCGCGGCAATATTTACACTGAACGAAAATGGTATGCATAATCGGAGAAACGGGGGCCACCACCCCTGCCACCCGTGTGCGCTGCTGCCTGGGCCACCACCCAGAGTTGCAAAGTGAAGAAGGGCTCACAAACAGAGGGAGGAGGACAAGAACTGTGGCCACCCATACCTATAGCACACAGGGCACCAAGCCCACTCTACAAGGCAGGCTCCAAAAGAAACGAGAACAGAGGAGGAACCCAGACTTCGGGGGAAGAAGGCCAGGTATGCAATGAGCATTTCCCCCCACCCCTCACCGGAGAGAAGCCAGGGGGCGATGTGCGTAGGAAGATGGGAACAATACAGCCCCCCACATTTCAAACAAGAGGAGCAAAAAAACGAGGGTTGTCGGGTGGGGGCAGGAAGGAGTCGATGGCCTGCCCCCCCAGGGCCAGGGACCGACGCAAGAACATGCACAGAGGTCAGAGCCCAGAGTTCCCCCGGGAGGGCAACAGAAACCTGGCAGCCAGGGGCCACAAAAACTGACTGCTGCCACTCTCCGACCCTGGCTGCAGCAGGGGCACCACGGATGGCCTGTTGCCGTCGTAGGACCACAGCCCGTGACAAGACGGCGGCCCGTGGCTCCTTGGCCGTCCCAGTGAAGAAGGGTGCCTGGTTGGTCTCCAGGGAGCCCAACAATTCGCTGTGCCCCGCAACCCGGCCGCGGGGTTCTCGGAACCCATCTGGCCAGGGGTGCAGAGCCGGAAGGAGTGGCGGCTGCGTTGATCGCCCGGAACGCGCCGCTGTGCATTCAGTGGCTGCAGTGGCAGGCACGGCATCCCGACGGGGCAATCGTGCGAGGGGCCCCCCTCGGATGATGCTGTGCCCCGTTGTTCAGTTGCAAGGAAAAACCCACTGTTCCGGACAGAGCTGCCCACCCGGCAGCACACTGCGTCGTGCGGCGAATGTGACACTGTAGCGAATGAACGACGATGACTGGCGGTGGAGGGGCGGGCGGCGGCGGCTTCGACAGGCGCAGTGAGCGGCACCGCGTCAAGCGTCACCGGTCCGTTGTTCCCCATGTCGCCGCTGGCTAGCCGGTACGGCCGGGGGGCGCGAGCGGCGGAGACCCACGGTGCACCCTGGTGCTGGGAGGCCAGGTTCCCCCGGCGAATGTGCGGTCAGAGGGGGTGTTCGAGCCAGCGGGCGACACCCCGGTTGACCAGCTCCTGGTTGATGAACACGCTCGACACCCCCTGGATGCGGTAGAGATACACCAGCGGGATGCCGTTGTCGGCGTAGCCCACGATCAGCGCCTGCAGGATCTGGCCCTGGGCCAGGTCCTCGAATGTGGCACACGCCTCGGCTGACCACACGTTGTCGTCTGCATGGGGGAGGAGACAAGAACTCAGGATGCGTGTGGCAAGATGTGCCACAGGAACTGCTGTGGCCAGCCACGGGCATTCGTCTCGCTAGCGGATCCACCAAGCTGTGAACACTGTGTGCTATCGTGATAGATTGAAATATGAACAACGACACGCGTGGTTTTCAGTACATGATGCGCTCCCTGGCGACGGGCCGTGCATGCACAGCAGGCATAAGGTTGGGAAAGCCCTCTTCTCGTAACTTGTGCTTACCGCGCAGGTGCAGCCCTTGCATAGAATGCAGACCATATGCTAAAAACCACGTGCACCGTCGCTCGTATTACAATTTATCACGATAGTACATCAAGGCGAGCAGGGCACAGCATTTTGGGTGACATTTTCACAAAGTGCAGGTGCTTTTCTCTCGGTCCGCCAAATTTTAAGTTTGGAGTATGCATACTAGGGCTGTAAGATCAATTAAATACAATAACTTTGGTATTCTGAGCCCTTCCTCCACTCGAGCCTCCAGTGGAGGAGAGCCTTGAAATCGATTTCCCCATGCATAGCATTGCCGGAGTCCTCCCCTCAGCCGAGTTGAGGGAGCGAATGGAGTGGAGGAGGGACTCAAAATACGGCCCTAATCCCACGTTCCTCGAAAGAACATTTTCATTATTATTATTTGCACCACAAGTTTGAAAATTCGGACAGTGATAATACCCTCCTGCACATTTCAGACATGCTCTTAGTTTTTGTGGCTGTAATAGTTCTTCAGTTATGTCGTACACAGCACGAAATTGCAGTACTTTTGGGTACTTCTCGGTACTTTGGTATGTCTAGTCCTACACTTTCCGGGTGTTGAAATCGTGCTTTTTCAGGCTGGCCACTACGTAAAAATGCGAAGAAAGCTTCATAAAACAGTCCATCAGTACTACTTGTGGCGACACGTGGCCATTGGATTGGACCGTTCTCAGTAGCTGCACAAAGTTGATGCCGCGTGATTCAAAGCACTAAACATACACAATCTTTTTCTTGCTTTCCTTCTACTTTCTGAGCGAAATACCACACTACAACCAGTCAAAGTTGAAAAACACGGCCGGCACCGCACGCACGGCCGATTGCACATTGTGGCCAGTGCCGCACTCCAGCGTTGGATGGATACAAACGGAGCGGACTTCGAGACTTTCAGTGTTTTCTCATGTCATTGCATTTTTCATTAATTTATCGTGCGAATTTCAACCTAATCTCTCTATAAAAGTTTATGGTACAATAATGAAAATGAAACATACCAGTAAGAGAGAGAGAGAGAGAGAGAGAGAGAGAGAGAGAGAGAGAGAGAGAGAGAGAGAGAGAGAGAGAGAGAGAGAGAGAGAGAGAGAGAGAGAGAGAGAGAGAAAACCTGTGGCTTTGACATTCAAGCCTCACCGTAATTCAGTAAGGTTTCGATGCTAAAACGGCGCTTTTCTGCAACTCTTAATACTACTGGCTTTGTGGATTAGATTAAGTGCGTTTTCATTTTAATTTCTAACTGCAAATGAGTGTTTTTGCACATTGGTTCTACAGAAAACCAGCACAAAAGAGCAAAAATAAGGAACTCTACTGGTGACCCAATTCCACCCACCTCAATTGTGGTGCTGGTAAAAATCAGCTATGTTAGGGTCGGAAAGAAGGCTTTGAACAAAATAAAACAACTTGGTCCATGTTGAAGTGTTGGCTGGTTTGCAGCATAGTCGCCATGCTCTGCTAGAGCATATTCAACACCTACTGACTTCACGCCAGGCCCACATACCACACTATTGCCAAAAGAAATGGAGTGATGAGCACTGCCACAATCCCACCCATCTCTGCACGAAAGATTTCACATCACCTTTGGTCACTGCTGTGCCCATGCAACTAGGCATCGCCGCTGTGCACAGCATAGTTGATGCCAATGCTACAGCTAAGTGACATTGTGATCAGCTTTGAAGCGATGACAGTGCGAGGGAAAAACAAAAGCGTCACTTTCAATGACCACTGTGCGAGTGCGATCATCACGCAAGTAAATACAGCAGGTATTTTCACACTTATTCTGAATAGACATAACTGATGGTAGTTTGTGCTCAGATTGGGTTTCCACCTAAAAACGGGTCCCTCGCGTAGAGCCTCCAGGCAAGAAGGCGACAAGGCTCGCTTACCCTCAGCTGGCTGCACGTTGGCAAGGTAGCACTCAGATGCCTGGAACGGCAGCAGCATGAAGTCGCTCCTGCGAGACAAGGCCGAGTACACACTGCCCGTTAGCAGTGCACAGGCAAGGAGGGCCGTACAGGAGTTCGTGCAGTAGTCCCCAAGATCCAGAAAAACAGGTGAACCACCAAAGACTACTTTCAGTAGGTGTACATACACATGCACACATATCCTGTAGATTAAAGACCCGGTTACTTCAGTTTAATCTAGATGTACGAAACTCAAAATTTAAAGACCGTATGCGTGGCACGAATTTGTTATTTCTAGACTCGTTTCCTGATATTTCATTGAAATAGCTTTATGAACAATGTGGCATGAACTCCTTGAAGCAAAATTTGAGGAGCACATTGGTGAGAAAAAAAGTGGGAGCAATGAAATGGGCCACCCAATACCATGGGTAATCGATGCAGCAAGCAGAATTAGCGAGAAAAGTGCAGCAGAACTTGGCCACCATGAAAACTTTTCTCGGTAGTTAATACTGAAAGCTTAGATCCTCCAACTGCACCTGCCTGCGATGCACACCCGTCAAGATTATACGTTATCATGATGGCGACATCAACATTGTTACGCTGAGTTCATGGTGGTAGCCGCACTGGCTCCATGGGGGACCACGTAGAACGGCGCAACTGCTGCACCTGCACTGTGGCCGTGAAAGAAACTAGGCGGTGAAAGCACAGCAGCCGCTTCGCAAAGGACCGCCAGTGAAAGGACTATAATGACAGCATTGACAGTATGCGGATTATGCAGGAGCGAATTGCATTTCTGTGGCAACTAAATACATGCGAACTTGGCTCAAGCTGGGCTGGCTGTACCCAGGCGGCCCCTGCAGCGACTCTTGGCTCTGCTTTGCACGCATTTGCCCATTCAAACAGGTGATGTTCGCTGACTACATTGGTTTGACGAGACGGCGAGGACAGAAAGACACCACTATTCCCCTCCTACACAAGTAGGATGGAATCTTCCCTGCACCTCTTCCCACAGTGCTTTCCTGAAAAACTGTGGGAATGAGGTTCTTGCTGTCACCTCATGTGGGATGGAATGACAGGCATGCTGAGCAGGTACAGAGGAACAGCAGTGAACGTCCCCGTCACAGTGGCTGAGGGCGCCACGTACGGCCCCTGCCTGACCGAACACTTCCCCCGACAGGGCGACCCACCTGATTTGTCGCAGGAGCGAGGTGGAGAGGGACATGTAGCCGCCGTAGTCGAGGAACTTAATGTCGCACTCCTCGTTCTCGTCCGAGGGGCCCACCACCAGGGCCCGGAACCAGCCGCCACACACGTGCGCCGCACAGATTATGCCCGCTGCAACACACACAGGGGAAGGAGAACTCTACCTTCCACATTTACAACTACTCAGGGAGGACACTACAATTGTGGCCACTTCGTCCCCCAAAACAAGAACCAGCAAAGGATGATATAACATGTGCTGTGAATTCTGGCCACAACAGGGCTGATGTCAGCCTCCAAAGCACAGCCTTTCCAATTCACAACACAAGGGACAGTAATGAGAGCTTTATGGCAAGTAACTGCATTTTGGGAAAGTGTGCTACCACCATGTTTGGTGGGACCCCGCTAAACTGTAGAAGAAATTGTGTACTGCATAAAGCATGCTGGGCTAGCTCGGTGTTTGTCATCAGTAGGCCATGCCTTGCAAGATGCACCCTCCACGAAACAGTTCGGGGCCACAGCTGCCTACAACAACTGCCAGTGGAGACCACCACCGCCTGGGGGGGGGGGAACCTCTCACCTTCGACGGGGTGCGGCAGGGGCGGGGTGTCGAGGCCCTGGCCGTAGCAGGTGAGCATGCACTGGTCCAGGCGCGAGAGGGACGGGTAGGTGGGGTGCGTGGGCTGCTGCAGGAAGAAGTGGCCCGCCGTCACCAGGCTCGTCAGCACCACGTCGCACGTCACCCCGTCCGGCAGCCGCAGCTGTGACACAGGCAGGGGAATGATGATGCAGGGGATGAGGAGAGAGGGGGCAAAAGGCGAGAGTGCCAGCACTGAAACCAAGCTCTGGGCACAATCAGCACTCAGTCGAATCTTGCCACAGTGGATTACCAATTCACTGGCACAAGTTTATGCGCAAAGGTTTCCTTCCCGACGAAGGACTGCGCTGGACAGTTATGAACTTCCGAAGGGTAAAAATAGAAGTTCTACTTTGAGGCTTGTGGTGTCAGCTGGATATTACAGCTCTCTTCAAGTCCACCTTCAGAAAAAGGGCTGCCACGTCCGCAATACCACAACCAAGGCTGGCAACTACTACTTTCTGTGGGCACTAGCTTTTACAGCATCAATGGGGACAAACTGTGCAGAAGCAACCAGAAGCTCAAATTACATAGAGCACCGATTGCGGGGGCAGTGTTGTTTACCCTTTTAAGGGGGAATTTTCGTCTGCAATTCTGGCCAAAAGGGGAAAAAGAAAAGAATCCAATAGATGTGTTGGAATTTTAGGAGTCGTGAAGTAAAAAGGAAAAATAATGCCAGCAAATCGGACCTTGCATCAGTTATTTTGCCTTCCTCTAAAATGTTCCCTGAACACTTTGTCGAATTTAGAGTAATACTTTGTTAACTCGCATAACTCGAAAAATCGGCTAAGTCGAAATTTTCCGCGGCGCTGAACCATCTCCTATACGTCCCATGTATTTGTTGCACTTTATTTCGAAGTATTTTTGGGCCAAACTGCAGATTTCTTGAAATCTTGATTGAGTGTGGAACGAAAATTTCACCGCCACGGACCGTTTCACAAAATTTCGCACAATGCTGCCACGCCCAGGTCCGTCGATTTTTTCTCTCGTTTAGCCGCGCCTACCACGAAGCCGATGTTTTCTCCCAGTGAAGTGACAGAAGTGAAGTGAAGCTTGTGACAGAGCTTAGAGGCATATCAACTTCGTCAAGCAACCCTGTGGCACGTCATGCGACGGTAGAGACTTGCGCAGAGGTACAGTGTACTAGAAGACAGAAATGTGCCCTGCGGGGAAAAACCCAATGGAGAGAGCATGGGTCCCAGCCCGTGAACGTCTCTTATGTTTTTTCTCTCTTTCAAACCTTTATGAAAAGAAAGATTGGAAGCTACTGTTGAAGAGCTGGTAAGAAGTAGCATTTTTTTTTTTTTGCAAAGAACTCGATACTTCATGGCAATTCAAGCAACTTTGCTTATCTCAAAACATTTCTCTGTTTTTACTACTTCGAGTAAACAAGGTATTACTACGTGGTCAAATATCCGCTGTCATGTTCCCGCAAGCCACAGGCATTCCAAGACTGCTTTCACTCCAGTTCATAAAACAGAAGGGAGCATAGAGGAACAAATACTCTGTGAGGAAGAGAAGCGGTGGCGGCTGAAGGGCTGAAGCCTGTTCACATTTATTCGTATTCCAGCGCAATAAACAAAAAGGTATACAGGGTGCCCCTTGGCCCACGTGCTGTCAGCAAGAGATGGCGCCAACAGCCTTGGCACTGAGCTAAATTTACCTCAATTACCAAGGTCTCGTTCTTTTTCTTTAACGTAGAGCTTTGGCATGCAAAGTAAGCATGCTGTCTGCTGCAAAACCTGAAATGCATAGTCAACGGCTGCTGAGCAGCAGATGCAATGGAATTTAGTTCGCACTGAAACTAATTCTCTGAACAGTGTCTGTGTCCGCGAGGCTACGTAAAGTAGACATAGCTGGCGGCGGCTAACCCCCAAAAACCGAACAGGAATTCACGTGAAGATCTATCAGCTGCAAAAAGAGCATGCAGAAAAATCTTCAGAGACTCACTGAAAAATCTGCGGGAAGAAATGCTAAAAATAGGGAATTTCCGAGCCTAGAAACGGGAATTTTCCTCCCCAGTACGAAACATCACTCTGTGGGAAGGGCCCAGTCTCCATCTACACTGTAAAACGCCAGGCTCGGGGCACACACACCTGCAGCGTCTCTGGCAGGGTGATGGTTCCGGGCAGGTGGGGCGGACCACCGTTCACCTGGGCCAGGGTCAGGGTGGGGAAGGCGTGCACGGGGAACTTCTTGCGGATCAGCTCCAGCGCCGTCCGGATGCCCTCCTGGGTGCCTGCACAACAGGGCACACACAGCACGGCCGTCACAGTCAGCTGGCCTGCTGTTGGCGCTCTGCTGACCCCCCAAGGGACGCCACGCGGCCACCGAGGGGAACGGGAGTGGGAGCAACAAAAAGATGGAAAGGAGGGAGATGGGGAAGGGCATGCAACAACAGAACTGAAACAAGCAAGGAGAATCCACTCTGGCGCGACATACTAGAACAAGGGTGTGGGGAGCCTCCACCCACTCGCTGCACTTCGCGCCAACAGCTGTGAAACGCACATGCGATTGGCTCGTGACACATTAGGTACGCATTGACATGCTCGCGCATATCTCTCACCCGCAGCCACTGTCCTATTTTTACCATTTTACTTTGTCACCGAGGTTTTCAACTGTTCTTTCCTAAAATGCACACGTGCAAACCTGCACGCTGTTTCAAGGCACTGGCATACGATAAAGTACTTGCACTCAGCCCTAAAGGGTACATACACAAGCTGCCAATCTATCAGAAACAACAATAAAAGGGGCAAGAGCCCCCGTTTGTTCTTTAGACAGTGTTAGCCGTCCTAGTGGGGATGTTTATACTGAGCATAAAATAAGCACGAAGTCGACTTACCGCCTCCAAAAACGACAAAGAGACACCAAAAGTGGCCCAGCTTCCCTATCTTATGGGAAGTCTTTACGGCAGTGTTTCGGCACTTCTTTGGCGACCAACAAGATAAACTATCAAAGCTGCAAATGGCTTTCCCCCTTCTGCTCCTCACCTCGTTTTACACATAATGCAGAACAAGAGACCCGAAAGATTTAGAAGGTGAGGGGTACCATCCACATGTTTCCCACGCCAGGCTTTTTAGCAAAGTCCATCAATCCACCCCAGCAATTCATGCCTCCACAAATACGAATTGCAGCAAATCATCCGTAGTAATTAAAGAATAAATCTTTAATCAACGAACTACCAGCTAGGTTAGGTACCCTCAGTTGAGGTCAACACTACTACCAAAATTCGGTATTTGTGATAACGTAATTTTGTCATGTAATTATGTCGTAATGCAGGATTATGGATTAACTCAAACCACCTGGGGTTCTTCAGTACATGCTAGAATGTAAACACAGGTGTTCCCGTACTTCATCCCAGAAAAACACTCACAGGCTAGAAGTAAAGAAAAAATTCCCATGACCACATTTAATTCCTTCACCACTACAACGCCGCAGCTAGTCCGTCATTTTCTAGCTTGACTGCCAAGCTTGCTATACTTGTGCCTTCTTTATAACTAGTAGAAACCAGCCATTAAGAATCCCTTGCATGCAGGTTTTTCGGCGCCAACGCAAAGCAAGCACTATGTTGGGCCGCTTTGAGCAAACGATATCCTGCATGGGGTGAAGCAAGTGCCCGCAAGTGTGCAGTTTCATTTTTTTTGTGCTGTTTGACTTTCCAGGCAAGAGACTATACTGCATGCTTCAGGTTGTCAGACACTAACGCCAGCAAAAAGAAAAAAATGAAAAAAGGAAAATCTTAACAGCAATTTATAGCTTAGCCTGTGCTTGTAAGTTACTTTTGAGAATCACATTTAACAGTCGTGCAGTTCAAAGAAGTCATAAAATGCCCAGCCCCATTCTTAGCTCACTTGCCACGTAACTGCCATTGTGCATCCTACGCCTGCATAATGAATTGTGTGCAAAGTGCCGTTCAAGCTATTGTTAATTTATAGCACACGCTGTTAACTTTTAGAGAATCACATTCTACATTCGTAAGTTTCTAGGAATGAGTCATCCCCATTCTTAGCTTGCTAACAATGTAGCCGCCTTTGTGCAGCCAGTGCCTGCATAATTGTGTGCAGTTTTAGAAAACAGGCTTTTTAAATTACGGCGCCATCGACTGACAAAAGAGGTTAACGGCCAGCGCAAACCACTTTCCATGTCTAAAAGTCAGAGCTGCAAACAACAAAAATGTTTTGGCTTTCGAAAAATGATGTGACAATGGTTTGACAGCTCGTTGGGTTAGCATACTTCAATGGGTTAAAACTCACTACCCACTTGAGGCAGTTGCAGCAGGCAGAAACAACACTACTAGCTGGCACTTGATGTTTTACTGGTTGATACTTCCAAGTCAAGTAATACCTTTTCTGCCAGGTAATTTCTGGTGCACAGTGCCTCCAGAACCACAACACAGCAAACCCAACGGTCAAGTGGAATCAGTTTCCTTGGAGAACATGGTTTGTTCCAAGCCCGCTGCAGTTTTTAAAGCCCAAGTTAAGGCATCCTGTGACTGCCTGAAAAAGCCCCACCTGGTACAGTTGCAATTGATGCCCTTGCTCTATAACAGGAACTTGAGCTAGCTACTCAAATTTAGGACGGGGGAAAGCAAGTGCCAGAAACCAGGAGAAAAACAAAAGAGCACAAGTCCTGCTATTCTACACCACTCACATAAGGTTCCTTTCTTTTCACAATTCCACATTACTGTTTTCTTAAATGGGCCACGGAGACAAAATACAAGTTCGATTCACTCGCAATACTACCTTGTCACAATAACGACGACAGCAATTTTAGTGCGAACTTCGAAGAAGTAATTCAGATAATAGTAAAGAAAACAGATGAGGCAGAGGTGACTCCCCAGCAACTTTTCAGCGATCTCTCTATGACATCACCAGATCTTGCTTGTACGTAGCAAGTCTTGTACACCTTGCTTGCCTACTTACTACTATGTGTGTTTTATTGGCGCAAGGGTGTCCGAGGCCAAAGAGTGCCAAGACAATGTTCAGTCTTTTTTTTTTGTCCCGTCTGCTGTTAAAATGCGATGGCGATGAAAGCGATGTACTTGGTAAAAAACAGTGTATATATGGGTGTAAAGGGCCCTTACTCTAAATAGTGAAGATGATTAAGACAAGAGGTAACAAAGGCGGTGGTTAAGCGTAACAGTGCTGGGGGCATCATAATATGTCCCTAGCTAAAACCGCTGCCAAGAAGCATGGCTGGGCGATTGTAGCGGGGCCTCTAGTCGTGGTTGATCGTATTACTTGAATGCTAACGCGCAGCTCACTTACTGATAACTGTGCTTTTAGTGCTGGCCCCCATTACTTCAACTCCTGCCCATATAGTGTCACTGCCGTGCAAAACCGAAAAGTTGTTCACTATTTCCAGCGTTCTTTTTTTCGGTTAAAAAAGCATCTTTCGTGGCTGGAATGGAGCTGCGAAAGTTACGAAAAGCCTAGCTCTTCCGAAATAAACAAAGCGGCAATTCTGCCCGTACCCTCGATGGAGCAGAGCTTGAGCTTGGAGGACATGGGGTGCTGGTGGACGTAGATGCGGGTGTTGGAGCGCGACTTGATGGCGGTCACGTTGCGGCCCCCCTGGCCGATGAAGCGGCCGCACAGCTCCCGGGGCAGCTCAAACTCGTAGGTGCGCGGCAGCGCCAGCAGCTCCTCCCCCTCGGGGCAGGGGCCGCCGGCCCCCCCGTTGCCGCCGGCCCCCTCGCTGCCACCGTGCACAATGTCGCTGCCCCCCTTGCCGCTGTCGCTCGAGCCCTGCGCGCACAAGTCCACCACATCAACGGGCACGCATTCGCTACGAAGCTCGAACAGGGCGGCAAGAGGGCCGAAATGTAACACCCAAGTAGGATTTGAAGGAATGATGGCACAGTTCGCATCTCCCCAAAAAGTACAAATTAATCACACGCTAGAGAGTTTACGAAAGCAATGCAAAAAGGTCTCCCCGTAGTCCGCCAAAGCAGCAGTTTATGCATTTGCGCTTAATTTAAAATAATGTCCTTGCACTGAATTTAGTGTTCGGTAATACACACAATACGCATGTGCTTTTCTGTCTATTGATTCCCAACTGCACACACACCCCAATAGTGGGTCCTCAAGCAAGGAACAGACACCCCTGCTCTGCATTTTCTTATCAGCTTACGAGCTGCACAAATTGTGCAGGTAGGCACAAGCACACACACAAAGCCTCGACACGCAGGGATGCTTTCATCCTCAAAATGGCTTACGATCAAAACACATGGCCATGCAGCAAAGAATTCACTATGTTCTGTGGTGGCCTCAGCTGCACGACAAAGAAAAAGTCCCAATTTGACACCACAGTTCTCATTATACAATTTTTTTTTTGCCTCAGCATCAGTATGCAGCTTCCGGGCCCACGTCTCAGACAAAATTCAGGACATATTATATATATATATAAAAAACTCGTGCAGGGGTGTTAAAAAAACAAACAAACATGTGACACAGCAGATGCGTTGTGACAAAATTCATAGAACATATTTTAACATCCCCTCCTCCCAATTTAACTGCCATAAATAAAGTTGCAGCTACCACCTTGGCGAGATTGCATGTGTTGCAAAGACATCGAAACCTCTCAACTTTGAAAGCTTCCTATCGCCCAGAAAACAAAACACATACTAGCACCAAGTGTATGCTAAATGGCGGGGTGAATTTGCCTCGATGTGCAAAACTGCTAAGAACACTGCATAACTGGAGTGATTTAACATATCACAGGTACCAAGGCCTTGCCGAGAACGAACATTGAGAAGCCTGCAACACTGCTTCTACTGCATGAAATCCAGGCAGCAGTTCAGGCGACTGATTATGCACTTCTGGATAGACCTGAGTGCATAAGCAGAGAGGAGTAACAGCCACACGACAAAAGCACTGCAACTGATTGACTTCACTCCAACTGCCCACAGCAGAAATGAACAAAGGAATTCTTATAATGTGCTTAGGTCCTAGCTCTCAGCCATTATCTGACAACGCTTCGCTGTGGCATGGCACGTGAAGGCAACAAGATTACGACTGGGGGCGTTAATTGTGGGCACATGACTGTAGAACCCCCGGTTCCAATCATATGCTTCATGCAAAAGTTCATCACCACTCGCTGATAATACATCAGCTGCAAGCAGCCCTCTTACCGCGTTTCTTTTTGTCACTGTATGCTTACGCACACAACTATCCCCGATACCGCTTCAGTTCACTGGCGAAGCTCACAGCAAGGCTACACAGTGCCACAACCTTAAAGTATGAGCAGCAGATGTTTCGACCTGTCTTAAACTTGTCATTGAGGCCACACACTAGCAAATACAGTCTGCCATCTGGCTCCTCAAATTTTTCTTCATAAAAGATACCAAGGAACTGCTACGAACATTCCCACGTCCACTTGCAACCGCAGTGTTAAAAATATTCCACACTGCTGCCCCTGGCTCCATATTCCACTGGCTTCACTGACACTGAATATGCACACTATAGACCTTCAAACAACAATACTCTGAATTCCAAGAATTCTATGCAGGCCTTAACGAGAACAAAAAAAAAAAAAAAAAAAAAAAAAAACTGATGCAAAAGGCTTTCGTGCTACTGAATAGGAAATTTTAAAGAATGGGGACTTGGGGAAAAAAAAAAAAAAAAAAAAAAAAAAGAGAACGAGACTGCAAATGCTATACGCGTAGGCTAGACTGCACTAAGGCAAGCCCCCACGAGAACACAAGCCGTTTGTAACACGCGCGCCCACAATCGACTTGACGCATGCGCTGTCACGGCAAAGAAAATGGATGTGCTCGGCAAACCGCCGCCTTTTACGCGTGCGTGCGACACAAGGCGAAAAGAATAAGGCAGGGCCCTCCAAAGGTGGCCAGCAACAGGTGCACAATATCCAGTCACGCAAGTGTTCAGTCTTTGCGCGAAGACTGTTGCTTTCCCCTAACACAAGTAATTGCAGTTGCAAGAGGGGGGGGGGGGGGGAGAGAGAGAGAGAGAGAGAGAGAATCTTACAATCTGAAAATTAGCTGAGCTG